>NW_008681953.1:85319-98290 GCF_000695815.1 Acanthisitta chloris
TGTGAAACCAGTAAATAAATCATCTAACTTTTGAATCCAGAGTAATAGAGTGGTTTCCAAACTGGGCAATACCAGTTTGCAGAGTCTTAGTGTCGTGTTAAGGAAAGATGAAGGAAACAAGTATAGGACTCAGTTAAGATATACAGAATCACAGAATATTCTGAGTTGGAAGGAGCTCGCAAGGGTCATCAATTCAATCTCCTGGCCCGGCACAGGACAGTCCCAAGAATGACACCACGTGCCTGAGAGCATAGTCCAAAAGAGTCTTGAACTCTGTCAGGTTTGGTGGTGTGACCCCTTCCCTGAGGAGATTGTTCAGTGCCCAACCACACTTTGGGTGAGGAACCTTCTCCTAATATCAAACCTAAACCTCCCCTGACACATCTTCATACCATTCCCTCAGATCCTGTCACTGGTCACCAGAGAGAAAAGATCAGTGCCTGCCCCTCTGCTTCCCCTCCTGAGGAAGCTGTAGATTGCTATGAGGTCTCCCCTCAGTCTCCTCTTCTCCAGCCTGAACCAACCAAGTCACCTCAGCTGCTCTTTGTATGACTTTCCTTATAAACTCTTCACTATCTTTGTAGCTTTCCTACTCAGATATGAGATAATCAATATAGTAATAGGGCAAATAAATAATTCTTCATCCAAGTCTCCAATTTTTTTCCAGTTTATTTGGGCTACAGTAGTAAAGAGATGTATGTATTGAGATCTTTTTTTGCAGGGAGAGGAAGCAGTACATATATTTAAGGATCAATCATTTCCATCCGACCCAAGAAAGTCATTAAGTAAAGTATCTTTTTAGAGGAAAGTAATGAATACATTCTCTGGTTAATTCTATTGTTGTCCTGCATCAGCATCATTGAGGTTCTGTAACTGAGGCAAAAAATGGGTCCTGCTACTTATCTCCTTTATATATTTGTACTAAACAACTAAGGGAACTAGTCTCCTTGGACAAGAATTCCCTCGTTTTCTCTTTCCACTTTCCACAAATACTACAGAAAAAAGAATTAGTAAGCAGGCCAGATTCCCATCTGTTAAAACATGGTTTATCTGGAATGGTTCCATTGTGGCTGACATGACCCTTCTGGGTTTCCAGACCTGTCACCAAGATCAGCAACTGGCTGTTGGCCTCAGAGTTTTTGAGAAGATGAAGCCTGAAGTCACAGTAGTCAGGTTTGCACACTGGCAACTAATGTACCTAGTGTTTAGCTTAACAGAAACACCTTGGGAGACTGCCAAAACCAACCAAATGAAAAACCAGAGCAAAACCTTGGGAAGATAAATAGTTGCATCATTGCTCTTTCCTTCTGCCTCCCACTGTAATTTCTGGGCAATCTATGTCACTTTCCATAGCTAAGTTGCAATTTAGGAAATTACTTCACCATTAAGAAGCTGAGCTGTCTTTGTTGAGAAAAGGCTGTAACATAATAGTGACACAATTTAGGAATAACTTGATGCAGCATTTTAACCCAGCCTTTCATGTGGTTTGGCTAAGATAAGTAAGGGATAGAGAGGCAGCCTTGTTCCTTGCAGTATCTTGTGCTGTTGATGGTGTGTAAAACAGTACTTACAGTACTATGCATTGCCTGATGGGAAAGGACATGTGTGGTTTAGCTAATAATCCTGACTTCAGTCTGTGTAGGAAAAGAGCTTGACTCATCAGTACAAGCTGAACACAAGATATTTGAGAGTGAGATGGTTATGTTTGCTTTACCAGTTACTGACCCTACAGACTTACTAGGAATTGAGAGTTTCTTACACATTTCTCCCAAAACTCACAATATTCTGATGGAGTATTTTGTCAGCTCCATGCAGCAACTGCTTGTGAAAACTGAGATAGGTAGCAGACTTTCTGACAGCTTTAAATCTTAATCTCAGAGGGACAAAGGTTAATTAAATGCTGCTGCAAGACAAGATTCAATTTCAGCCAAGCATCCTTTCTAAAGCAGCATAGCATGGAAGGGTGCCAAAAAACCCCACATGTATTTGGAGCCCAAGAAAGGAGAAGAGCCTCCAGGTTAGCAGTGCAGCAAAATCTTGCTTTTAATAGTTTCTCAAAGGACTAGGCCAGAGGATGCAAGGGTGATTCTATTGGGGTTTTTAATTGCTTTTTTCCTACTAAAAACAGGACAACAACGAAAACTCTACTCAGTTCTTAGTTTCTCTGGAACACATTGAAGCTCTAGAATGTCTTCAAGCTCACTCTGTCCTTCATAGCCCAATTTAATACTAACACCTGATTTTGGTCAAAACATTTCTAAAAACAAAAGAAAACAAACAAACAAAATAACAACAAAGAAACCCAACCCCCCAAAAAATCCCAACCAAACACAAATAACCCCAGAGCCTGGAAATGGAAAACATAATCCAGGGTTTCTCACAATCAGGATTAGACAACAGCCATGGTCCTTCTTGTGCTCTCTTTTGGCAATATAACAATTTTCCCCTTGCTTAGTGACAGCACCAGACAATGGTGTAAGAAGAATGCTCTGAATTCAGCTTGTCCTGGTTAGTTTGATCTTCCAGGAAGTACAGAAATGGATTTGGTCATGGATCACTTACTTCTTGATGACAGCTTTCACCAACACACTGTTCCAGTAAGATCAAGCAGCACCAGCAGCTTCACTACTTTTGTGTTGGCAGAATCCTCTTCTCCACTGCTTCAGAGTGTACTGCTGTGCTGGGCTTCATGTATTTGCTGTCTGTGCTTATCACATGAGGTAAATAAGACCAGGAAGATATTTTTGACTGTTCTAAAATTCAGGGTATGGGGGCAGCAGAGAGGATGTGAGGGTGGACCTCACTATCACCAAGATAGGAGCCACCTCTGCTTTCAGCTGGGCTGACACTGCAGTTTGCCATAAATCCCCAATGCTATACATTCAGTAACCTCAGAGCAGGTATAGCATACCAGACTTCCCAGTTCACTTCAACACACTCTTGGGACTGGAGTGTTTCTTGAATTCATGTTCTAGCATTTCAGTACATAATTGTGAAAGCACCCAAGTGAGGTCACCTCTTCACTTACACAGCATTCAGATAAAGATAGGTCTTAGTGCTAATTATGTATGTCTTATTTTAAATGCAATAAAGGGCTAAAGGATATAGCCATGGATTCTCAAAATATTTGAACTTTTCAGATCTCTGGTTCAAGTGAGCTCAGTGCTATGAGAACAAGGATTTCTTTCCTTTTTCCCAGAATTGTGTAAATAAATCACAATCATGAATCATTCATAATACATAAGCATAAAACATTTAATTAGTAATGGATATTAACAGCCATAAGGGCTTTTTTTTTTTTTAGGGGCCTAAGCACAAGCTTATAGTGACTTTTCTAAAACTCCCTGGGTATGGACTACCTCTGAGTCCTCACTTTCCTGCATGGTCTCTTCTGGAAGGCAAGACAAAGTGGAATTGGCTCTGTGACATGTGGATGTTAACAGAGGTGTCTAGTAGAAGAAGAAGAAGAAAACCCTCTTTTAACTTATATTCAACTCATAAATGAACCTCAACAGTCAGAAGTCCTTGTAGTTCATGCAATCAATCATTTACTACACTTTCAAAAATCTAACACATTTCTTCAAAAGCACTGTTGCACAACGTTAAATACTGTAAATCATGTGTGCTTAACAAGTGATAAAAAGAACAGACAAATTAAACTGGAATTGTTTGCAGAGAACTTCACAGTGCCTTTTAAATATCTTACTGGTTTAAAAAGAGCCCTTCCATTGCCTTCAAAGCAAATAGATCCTGACATCTGAGAATTTCATTAGCTCTACATAAAGTACCAAATTACTCGAAGGCTATGCAATTGTGAAAGTCCAAGGTACAAAACAAAATAATAGCCTAGATTCTATTTTCAGAAAGAAATGTATATAATTTTAAGCTCACATAAATAAGTAAACAGTGAAGTGAATGAAAGAGTGCCAGCAATATGACTCCTGGTGATGGCAGGTAACACAACTTATTTATTTGAAATTGTTCTGGAAGAGAAATATTTTAGAAATACTGCCTAGAAAGCCTGCTGTTAATCTTTGAAAAACATTGTAAAATTACACTGGTATGTCAGATAAACAAAACTACAATTTTGCTTCTGTATGCTATGAATACTAGGAAAGTTTGTAGGAAATATATCATCTATGGGGATTTTTCTTCTCGCATTTAATATAGGAAGTTTATTAAAATGCCCTTGAACATCTGCAATGTAAAGAGAGAATGATCCTTCCCCTGCTAAATGTTTTGTACAGATATCAAAACTGTGTAGTTGATGTTAGATATCTTTGCTGTTTCTTTAGCATGTGAGCACCTCAAAATCATATGACGTATCTCCACAGTGAGGTAAAATTATTTGCATTTCTCTGAGAGCGAAATGAGATTGAGATGCTTAGAAATATGCAGCTGTGCTGGGAGACAAACGTCATTCTTCTGAGTTCCAGCCTATCGTGCTAATTGCTACACAGCAATTAAAACTAGTATCACCAACACAACAAACATTCTGTTATCTCATATCAACACAAGGCTGCAGATGATACAAAACTGGGAGGAATTGTTGACTCCCTTGGAGGCAGAGAGACCTTGATAAACTAGAGTGCTGAGCAATCACCAACCAAAGGAAGCTTAACAATGGCAAGTGCCAGATCCTGCACCTGGTATGGGGCAACTCTAGCTGAGCACACAGACTGGGGAATGAGAGGCTGGAAAGCAGTGCTGCAGAAAGGGACTTGGGGGCTGTGGTCAATGGCAAGTTGAATATGAGCCAACAGTGTGCCCTGGCAACCAGGAGGGCAAATTGTGTCCCGAGGTGCATTAGGCAAGGCATTGCCAGGCAGTTGCGAGAAGTGATTGTCCCACTCTACTCTGCCCTGGTGTGGCCTCACTTCAAGTCCAATATGCAGTTTTGAGCACCACAATATAAGACATAAAGCTATAAGAGAGCATATAATAGAGGGCAACAAAGATGATGAAGGCTCTTGAGGGGAAGCCATAAGAGAAGCAGCTGAAGTCACTTGGCCTGCTCAGCCTGGAGAAGGGGAGGCTGAGGGGAGACGTCATTGCTGTTCATGAGGGGAAGTGGAAGGGCAGGCACCAGTCTCTTCTGTTTGATAGCAAATGACAGGACCCAAGGGAATGGCCTGAAATTGTGTCAGATGAGGTTTAGCTTAGGTATAACAAAAAGGTTCTTCACCCAGAGGGTGGTTGGGCACTGGAACAGGCTCCCCAGGGCAGTGGTCACAGCACCAAGCCTGACAGAGCTCAAGAAGCATTTGGACAATGTTCTCAGGCACATGGTGTGACCCTCAGGGATATTCCATGCAGGGTCCAGAACTTGACTTGATGACCCTTGTGGGTCGCTTACAACACTGAAGATTCTGTGACTCAATGATTCTGTGAAGGTTAAAATAAAGCCATGAGTACTGTAACAGCATATTGCACTAAATATGCATATTTACTGTGCTTGGGGACTGCAGGCCTTCAGAGGACAGAGAGGAAAAATGACTAGGATCCTTAAGTTTCTGCTGGAGTCCTCCCTGTTTTAACAAATAAACACATATGACATCCTTCACCAACTGAAAGAATCTGCATGAATCATGTCACTTAAAGCTTATATATTTGAACATCTGCAACACATTTTCCCTGGCAGACATATTCCAATAGATTGTACATTGAGATATTGCATTTCCACTGTAACTTTGCAGGTTGGCATTTTAACAATAGCAATACTTCAAGATGTCTTGGTTTGATTATTTGATATTAGCTACTGCTTGAAGAAACTCTTGAAGACCACTACTCCATGAAGAAAGCCAGCATTATAACTTTTAACTGCTCTTATTAGGAGGCTTATATTTTTTCACATTGTATAACCATACGCCCTAAGACAGAAGCACGAAGTCAATGCTATGACATATTCCTGGAAGTTTCTGGCACATAGCAAAAGCAAGGATGTTAGAAAGAATCAGAAATCCTTTGAGACTGTTCTTAGTTGGAACTAAGTCACTAGATGATAGCTCTTGATTAAGATTCAAAAGTTTAAAATAGTCCCTACTATTTTCCCCCTGAATCTCAAAGATCATTCTGGAATAGCAAGAGCTGACACTACAGGAAGAAATCACACTTCTCTGCAATGAGCAGAAGTTTCCAGCTAGTTACAGATCTATTTTTCCAAAATTTGTGGGTGTCTGAGCTTGGCATTTGCATGCTAAGCTCATCTCAGGATGAAAACTGCACTAAGGAGGACAGGCAGAAATGGCATATGGAGTAGAAGGAAGAGCAGCAAGAACTCCAGCTTGCTTCAAAAGTTACTGCACATGCTGGTTCACTTTTCAGAAGCCACTGCATCTCAGTGCTTAGCATCACTCTGTGTAACAACCTACCTTTGCCTGAGCAGTTAATGTGGATATCTAAACAGTCACTTAATCTAAGCTGAATTTGTTCTATCAAATGGTAGAAGATATATTCTTGCTTCTAGCAGCCTTAAAGAAATTGCTGCATTATGTCACTAAGTAAATCATAAGTCTGAGCATATTACCTCTGCAAACCAGCAAACATTGGAAAATTCACCTGGATAGTCTAAGACAGAAGGAAGTTCTGTTTTGCTTCCTTGGCTTCCTTTCAATTCTGATATACAATCACAACAAAAAGCCTCTAATCAGACAACACTGTTCCTCTTGGTTCTACTTTCTTGTCATTAATGATAAACTGTGGAAGAAATGGTAGTTGCACATACTGTAACTGTAATTAAGCCCAGTAATATGCTGTGTTCTCAGCACCACAGATCTTATTAGTGTCCAAACATTGATTTGACCTACACCAAACACATTTTCACACTGTAGAAAGTATTTCAGGGCAACAGCTGGTTTCTGATGAGTTGCTTTCTGATGAATTGGCTATGTGTAGGACCAGTCTGATCAGTTTCGGCACAAGATAATGCAAACGGTCCCTTCTGCCTGCTTTGTAGCAGGGCTGTATGCATGGCAATTAACTGAAGTGACAATCCTTAAACCATACCATCTACATCCTGTTGAGTGCCCTAACATGGTTAAGTTAGACACAGTAGGCATAAATTTTGTTGAAGCTTGTTTCCTCACTTAATGCTTATAATTACATAGCTGCCTTACCAGAATAGAAACAGCTACAACTTGAGCTGCTCCATGGATTCTGCCGGCAGCTGTTGAGGAGTCCATTTCTTCCCCCAGTGAACCATAGGTGACATCAGTAAGGGTTATGGCTGTGAGAAGCCAGTGCTGGTGGCAGAATACTCAGATCCCTGTCACAGGTGGAGAAATTGCTAGACAAGGGGAGTGAGATCTGCTACCTTATTTAAACCTCTAAGGCATTTTACAAAGGCGAGCCTGGGAAACAAATCACATGGAATCGCAAAGTGGACATATTGTTTGTCGGTTTAGGAAGAAAGCGAATGAAGCATCATCTCATATGACATCTCATCCAATCACCTCATCCAACAAAACTGAGCCATATCTGGTGATTCTCTCTTGCCTCCTTTCTGAAGTGCTAAAGAGAGCTGGGTCTCACCATTCTGCAGTGTTACTCATGGTAACCTTCAACCATGCTTAAAATGACATTAGGATATCATTGAACCATAATATTTAGAAAGCAATTATAAAATTGCTATTTACTGTACATCATCCAACAAGCTGTATCCTCCTGGGCAGTAGAAAGATATGCCTTTTGTTCCCAGTCATCTTGTTTTCTTTACAGTAGCAAGTGGATACCCAAATGCAAGAATGGTTGGGAATATGGATGCAGAGCAACAGAACATTAGGATATCTGAGTTACATAAGCTTTATGGTTAAAGTTTTCCAAGGACATGCATTTGAATTCCTTTTCATAATCACGTTTTACACAATTTAATTTGGTTTTCCATGGTAGCTTCAGCCAAAACACAGAATAAGCATATGGGTGAGAATGTCCAAAAATATGTTCATCCATTTTTTGAGTTTAACAAGATTCACTGAAATAAATGTTTCTTTCAATCCCCTTGCAGAAGGGATCTGTCACATAAATCATAGACGATTAAAATTTAACTTGAAATTTTCTGAGCTTTTAATATTCAAGCCACACCTCACAAATAGCTACACAACTGTAATATGGGCTAGACTCTCTGTATATCATAGAATCTATAAGGTACTGCTAATTGAGATCATAGGCGACTTAAAACATTGCCTGCCTATGACACAGATGTTTTTTCTTCAGAGCTATAATACTGCCTTTTGTCAGAAGTACATGTTTAAGCTGACAACAAATGAAGCAAATGGAATAAGAAAAAAAATCACTGCTGAAGTTCTTCAGGCATCCTGCAGTGCATGATCACAGGATACTGGAAGTTGTACTCCTAACCCACCTAGCAAACTACATGTGAAGAATATGTACTGCCCCCAGAGAATAATGAAAGGGACACATCACTGTTGGCCCATGAAACTTGATACACTGATCCTGTCAGTTTGTGAGCTTGTTCAGCAACACTTTTTCTCTATGCTGTGTTAGTGAAGCAAGAAAAATACCTTGAGGTATTTTAAAATATACATATATATACAAAAATATGTATCCAAATATATCTCAAAATATATACAAATTATATATGAAAATAATGACACTTTTTATATCTATTCACTGTCCTCAGCTGAGGCATGCAACAGCTGTAAGGATATTTGCCCCACAGTAAAATCTGGCCTTACACCTATTTTATCAAAGAATTAATACACCTATTATTATAATACAATACAAATAATATAGTCCAAATATGAGACAATATTAACAGACTCAGAATTATATCCTAAATATTACCATTTTGTGGCATATTTAGATAACCAACACGGGTTCTGAGCTTCCCTTCTCTGGCTTTGCAAAGTCTTTGTTCCTTTTAGAAAGTCAGAAAGCTTGAAAACACACTGTGAAAGTGTCCGTGTGTTCCCCCACCCCACCTTGCATCCTTTGCAATACCTCAGTAGCTGAGAATTGTTTCCAGGTTGCTTCTAAATACAACTTAATGGAATGTCCAAGAAAAGTAAAGTGGATTTAAGGGAGAGAAAGATTTAAGAATTAGACATAAACTGATTTGAGCTGATCAGTTTCCATCAGTTCATACAACATTTACCAGGTTAGTATAATTGAAACAGTATGAATTAATGTTTTGTTCTTTCCTGAATTTCAGGTTAACATGAAAAGAATTGTGCAGTTCCGCTGAAGTCCTCAAGCACACACAATTTGTAACCATTACAGTTTCTTTAAGATGCAATTTATAATAATCAGGGAGGAATCTGAAGTCCATTTGAGAAGAAGACATTAATATGTGCATATTACCAGGTGTTTGTATTTGAAAGTTCTATTCACAGGATGCTATTATAATGTATCCGGTGAGGATACATTACTCTTTACAGTGCAAATCTGCTCTCTAGTGGCAAAAATTACCGCAACAATTTTACAGAAAAATACTTAGTTAATCCTGATGTAATAAAGTCAATTAATGACTGTTTTGCAACAGTGGGTAATAAGAAAAAAATAACCAATGAAATAAATATTTGAGTGATTGAAACTGAGAGTATGTAATCTCATAATTACAGTTAATTTTCCTGTCAATGCCAGATCAATCTCTTTCAATATAGCACAACATGTATTTGAGGTAGGCTGGGTAGTTAGAAGAAGAAATTTAACAAGGTAAAAAAAGCTGATTTACTGCTGGTGTGAACCGTGACTGGTTTTATCAGGTTTGAATCAGCCAGCTTGAGAGCTTGTAAAACTGGAATGTCAACTCTTAGTGCATATGCATGTTATTACTTGTTGGTAACATTTCTTTCCCTTCAAGCTAGGAAGTGACCATAGTAATAGGAGATAACAATGTCATTAGATCTTTTTAATAATTTCCCAGTTACATCTTTCCTTGCAGAAGTTTTCAAGGGGGACTTCAAGAAAGACTGGAAAGAAATGCACAAATGAACTTCCAGAGTCTGCTCATTTCACTGCAGAGACCTGTACATCTTCTTATTAGCTCCTGAAATCATGATTGTGTTCAGATTAGTCTGGGTATCACAACTCTTTCTAGCTTTTCAGCTACTTCATTTTAATAATTCATGCATAAAAGTGTGTTTACTTATGAACACTGGTAGATTAAATAACATAACAATAGATAAACTGGCCATGACTTCTACAAGTCAGTATTTGGCTGAAATACATACAGGGATTGAGCAATGAACTGGTAGTTTCCAGTCCAACCATTTTAATATGCAGAAGCTCATCAGCAGCTAGGTGTGCATTTTTGATTGAGGGGACAGAAAGGAGGGCGATGACCAGCTCTGCCATAGCCTCCAACATACCTGAGGCTTGAGAGCATATTGGAAGGACAAAAATGGAGCTTTATGAGGAGTTAAGAGGATTTAAGTGTCTTAACAAGTATTTTGAGTTTTCCTTATACCAATGTATTTGTATGATATTTGGTGGGTTTGTTAGACATTTAGTAAAAGAAAGATTAAGAAGAGTGGAAAAAGAGGAGATCAACACCTAAAACGAAGCTGCAAGTCATGACAATCAAAGCCTTCTTAGAGTACGTTAACTTTCTTACTTGCCAGCCCTTAAATGTGGGAAGATCAGGCAGGCCAACAGCTTTTGGAAACTCTCTTTTTAGTCACTGCCAGCAAAAGGTTTATATCAGCTGAAGCCCTGGCTCTCGTTTTCAAGAGAGAAACTCATTCAGGTGTGTAAATGCACACAGATGCATAACCTGTACACCTGTCTGCCAAGAACACTTATCAAATAGGTAAACCTTTAGCACTCTCCCCGTGTTATGTTTTTCACACTGCAGTAGTGCAGAATAGTTCTCTCCTGTAATAGTTCATCACCCATAACTAAGCAAGACTTGTATCCAACAGCTAGATGATCCCTGCCCCAAATAGCTAACAATCTAAGGAACCAATGTGAAAATGGTTGAACACAATTGACAGAGTGAGGTAGAGAGACAGACAGACTGGTTTGCATAACAGAAGCCATCACAGTACAGCAGCTGCCTAACTAGCAAAAATGTGCTATGCTGGCATGGTACAGAGGATGACCTCTCTGGAGACTTAGAGACGGCAACAAGGTTGTTTCATGTTTGTTTGAAACTCCTTGCATTTTGCAGTACTTGCAGATTCCTGCTATGACCAGGTTGCTGTACAAAGCCAGTCAAAGTTCTGTGCAAAGTAGATACATACATTTTGTTTTGTGTACAGAAAAAAAAGTAGTTATGGGAAACTAGTGCCTGGGTCCCAGATATACCTTCAGCAGGCACTGTACAAGCATCTGTTGATATTTCTGCCCACAGTATTATTCTACAGCATGAAAAAAACCAAACATCCGCAGTACTAAATTCAAACCTAGCTTGGCTGAAAATTATACTACAATGTCAAGGGATACCAATTTAACTTAAATCCAGAAAAATTTACATCTGGACTGATGTTAAATTCAAAGACACAAACTTTTGAGAAAATCTGTGGAGTTTTTATATGAAAATCTCAAGATTATTTCAGATTATTATGGAGTCAGTACCACAAAATGAACAGTTCAGAAAACTTACCTGAATTTTCCTACTGGTCTACCCAGGGTGGTTAAGGAGGTGAGGAAACAGATGCATCTGCTGTCCCCTGGCTGATCTGTGTACATACACAGAGTAAGTGTACAAAGAAACCTCACCCTATGCCCTCATAAGGTGACAGTGTAGCTTAGTTCTGAGTACCACATCACTTATTTTTATTAACCAAGGATTATTCCCAGTTCTACTCACACTCTCTCACAATGGGATATTACTATTTTACATTGTTCCTTCTGCACAAAGGTGTTTAAGATTGCCATCACAACAATAAAAGATTTATACAAAAATAGAAAACTCTCTTCAGCTGAACCAGTCCAAAGTTAACATATCTTTAAGTCACTGCTTCACATCAGTAGTATCCAATAACTGTAGGATTAGGACTGATATAACCTGATGCTTTTAGGGAGCATTGGGTCAGACATACTTGCACAACTTGTAAAGGACTTGAAAAAATACAGGCAAAGCAGTGTTGTTCACAGCATGACTAACTGCAGAAATTGCACAAAACATCCTTGGCTAATGTTTTCCAGGAGGTCAAAGAGAAAAGTAATTAGTCAGCTGGAAGACATACATATATATGCAAACTAAACTTTTCACGTGGGAAGCAAACTGTAGTAAGACTTTTGTGTTCAACCTGAAAGGGTGAGTGGTGATCATCCAGAAGTAGAAACACTGAACACCAGAGCAGGGAGGAAAGGCCCCGTGGTTAAGATAACATGCCTCACAGCAGGACAGTAAGGAATGAATTACTAGCCACAGGAAGAATGTAGGACAGTATGTCAGATACAGGAATGATATTATTTTCCAGTGAAATGGTGTCAGCATTTAATCTTTCTGGCTTGACCTCCCTCAGTTATCTCTTTTTAGTTTTACAGAAAAATTGCTCAACAGCATAAAAATATTGGCAATTTGGTAAGATAATGCTTTGGAGGGCATTCATTGCTTTAGGACATTCATGATTACTGACTTACTAGAAAATAAAAAGCATGTTTCATAAGAATGGAAAAATGTCTAACTCCAAAAACTGGTCTCAGAAATACATAATAGCTTGGTTTTCATTCTCGCCCCCACTCATTGCCAAAACTGAAATTTGCTAACTGTAGTTTTTTTTCCTCACCAAATAAAATTTTAAAAAATTCCTTCACTAGAATGTGGATCAACAGTGCTAAAAAGAACATCTGACCTCTACTACTCCTGAAAAAGAACCCAAAACCTCCTCCCTCAAAAAAAACCAGCAAGGAAAACCAAGAAAAATCTTTAGTTTATATTAAATTTAAGCGTGTTAAACAGCCTTTAAGTCTTTGTGGGCCAACTGCCATGACCTGAATAACAAAAACAGGTAATGACTTATTCTTCATACTTTAAGCTCCCCCTTCAACAATCAATTTCCCTA
>NW_008681953.1:98316-99292 GCF_000695815.1 Acanthisitta chloris
TTTTCTGCAAGTTTGCCTTTCCATTTCAGCACCTTGCAACCCCTCTCAGAAATCACCTGGAGAAGGCCACCTTTCTCTTGCTTGTGTGTTCTCACTCAGCACCTTTTCCCATGGTGTCTAAGCTCCTGCCAGAGCTTAAAACAGTGTGGCTATCATGTGCCATATGTTGTTTGTACTTCCATCCTTCCCTCAGGGAGGAAATGTACTACAAAGAGTTCTGTTATTTCAGCACCTTGCAACCCCTCTCAGAAATCACCTGGAGAAGGCCACCTTTCTCTTGCTTGTGTGTTCTCACTCAGCACCTTTTCCCATGGTGTCTAAGCTCCTGCCAGAGCTTAAAACAGTGTGGCTATCATGTGCCATATGTTGTTTGTACTTCCATCCTTCCCTCAGGGAGGAAATGTACTACAAAGAGTTCTGTTTTCAAGAGGATTTGCTTTTATTGTTGTGGCAGGGGGGTTTGTGGAAAATTAACTCGTCAGAGCTTTGGCCCCCAGAAAAGGGAAATTCATTCAGACTCAGCCAGGCAAACATTGCTGAGTCAGCCATGTTCCCTTTGTGGGTGGCAGAGCACACCTCAAGAGTCTCCAAAGCACAGCTGAAGTATTACCTTGTGGGTGGGAGATGGTCTTATCCCCACCCACAGGACTGTCAGAGAACAAGCTCCACTACCTGGGGTTTCATGTGAAAATCCAGAGACACAGAATTACCTCAGTATTACAAGTACTAGGTGCAAGGCACCAAGCAGTGACATGTTCAGTTTCTGAACTGTGTTTAGGTTCATATCTATAGTGTTTATGTTCATATATCTAGTGTTTATAGTAACCTAATTTTGTGGGGTGTGCACCTTTTTTCTGTCATTAATCACTCATTTTACTTATGCAGGAAATACACTTTAATACACTTTATATAATACATATATTATATGAATTGTATGTATGTATTATATGTATGTATTATATTTATTATATATAAA
>NW_008681954.1:0-1824 GCF_000695815.1 Acanthisitta chloris
GGTTGCACGATTGTGAAGATCTTGAAGATAAATAGGCATGTGCAGGTGCTGGTTATTGGTTGGGACCATCGTTCATTTAGCATTGCATCACTGATGCTGTCCAGATGCGAACAACCCCTTCTGATGGTCATGATTTAACCCCCACTGGCAACTAATCACTCACACCCTGCCTCTACTACCCATCACAGTGGGATAGGCAGGAGAATTGGGGGAAAAAAAAAGGTGGAACTCATGGGCTGAGGTAAAAAACAGTTAAATAATTGAAGTTTATTAAAATATAACAGCATTAATAATAATACCGACAGCAATACTAATAATTGTAATAAAAAGGGAAAGGAGAGAGAGAGAGGAATAAAACCCAAGAGAAAAGAGTGATGCACAATGGGATGCCCACCACCTGTTCACTGAAGTCCAGCCTGTGTCTGAGCACTGATTGGTGGCTTCCAGCCAGCTCCTCACAGTTTATGTACTGTGTCCAGCCTCTGTCTGAGCACTGATTGGTGGCTTTCAGCCAGCTCCTCACAGTTTATGTACTGAGCATGGTAATTCGATGGTATGGAATATCCCTTTGGCCAGTTTGGGTCTGCTGTCCTGGCCACGTTCCCTCCTGACTTTTTGTGCACCTGCTCACTGGTGGAGCACAGGAAACTGAAAAGTCCTTGACAGAGGGTAAGCACTCAGCAACAACTAAAACATCAGTGTGCTATTCATGTTATTCTCATACTGAATCTAAAACGTAGCACTGCACCAGCTATTACAAAGAAAATTAACTGACTCCCAGCATAATCCTTTAGGCAGAGCCTACGGTTGTCAAGTCTGATGTGGTCGCTCTTCTTCAAGTTGCCAAAACGCTTTTCTGTCTAATTTTTTTGAAGTGTGACTTTGCTGGATAGAATGGCACATTCTATTTATGCTCTTCTAGCTCACGCTTCAGGCATACTTACGCTTTTAGCACAGCATGTTTGAAATGTGCCCTGAGGAGATCTATTCTTTTATCTTTGTGTTGTGAGGGGGAGCAGCGTGGAAAGAGCTCTCCAGCCTTTGCCCATCCTTAGGCTTAATTCTGGCAATGAAAGGGTAACATTTCTTTGCTCTCTTCTTGATGTTTCAGTACAGATGGTGCTGTGGGTGGATGGGTGGGGAAGTTTTAGACCACTCAGACTTAAAAGGTGGATGTGTTTCAAGAGTTGAAAGTGAGTGGCTGCTAAATGTGTGCAGAAGATAGCCAGTGGTGGGCTTTCTTGCACTGACATTACAAAACAGCTCCTGAGGAGCTGTGTTCTGACACCGTGACTGACAACTGAAATTATGGCTGATGAACCAGAGCATGCTGAAAATGAGTCATAAGGTAAAAGTAACACAGCCATCATTAGCTGAAACAAGAATACAGATGAACAAGTAATGCTGTCAGATGAGAGTGGGGTTTTTCCATCCTGTGGAAGCATTGCCATCTAAGTCTGTTACAAGCTGTGAACTTCTTTCAAGGCCCCTGTGTTTATGATACTGAATAAAAATATTTAAATGATATTTTAAAATACTTAGTGCAAATACTTTCTCCCTAAACTCGCTCCTTGCAGCATTTTGCCAGTGTACAGATGAGAAGGTAAAAGCAATGCTGTAAATAATTACCCTGCTTTTTGTGTAGTAAGTCTAAACAAATCATATTGGTAGTGCAGTCCTGAACATTTGCTTGTACTATGTGAAGCATCTTTAAAATCTTGGGACATAGACTGTTAGCATGTAACAATCATAGGACCCATATAAGAGTCCATCTTGCTTATACAAATACTTTTTATATGTGCCAGATGTCTTGGAGGAGCCATT
>NW_008681955.1:0-462 GCF_000695815.1 Acanthisitta chloris
GATGCAAGTAACCATGCTTAAGTAAATGCTTAAATTTACAGGAGATCATTCTATAGGTTACAGTTCTTATGTTGTAAAATTATTGACTATATAGTGACCCTCTGGTTTAGAGGTTGTTGAGGTCAAACATTAATTCTTCTGAAACTCACTTTCTAATGTTTGTCTACCCTGCTTTTTTTTTGACATATCTAGTGATTTTTAGGATTTATTAACCTTTTTTCCTTACTGTTTTTCATCTGTTACTGTTTAAATGGAAATTTCCTATATATTTATGCTGCATTTCAGAAAAAGAAGCAATATTCTGTTTACAACACAGTTTGTAATTTTTCAAGTCCAACCTTTGAATTACATTTTCTGCTTCTGGGTTGCTGTGGTTCAAATGATTGTTCCCTCTTTGACTATATCAAATGTGTATGATTTGATATGAAGGCACAATATTTAATCAGACTGCAGAAGAAACAG
>NW_008681956.1:0-1299 GCF_000695815.1 Acanthisitta chloris
CCCTGTTTTTGGGGTAAATTTAGGAATATCAGCCCTTAAATCCCGGTGGTTTCTATCTGATCCATCATCTCGGTTTTTTCCTCCTCTAAACCCCCCGAAAAATGGAAAAACCACCACGAGTGGCTCCAAGAAGAGCCAGACTGGGGCTGCATTAATCCACGGGGGTCTCGGGGGTGATGGTGTGTCTGTTTGTGCCACTGACACCACGGCAAAGCCACTCGCTTGGGCATCCCCTCCTGTCCCCCTGCCCCAGGTTTTGGTGGCACTGAGAGCTTTGCAGACCCCCAGATGGGTCACAGAGCCCTGGGACAACTTGTCCTGCTCGTGGCAAGGTCACCATCCCTAAGTGTGGCATGTCCCCAGCTGTGAGGATAAAGGACAGCATTCCCTGCTGGAATGGAGTGTGGGAGGTGGCAGGGGACACTAGGGTGGCCCCTGGGTGAGGGGACTGACCCCCAGAGTCACAGGAGGATGGGGATGTGACACTGTGAGGCTCCAGAGGTGTTGGGCACTGGCTAAAGGGACTGCAAAGCTTAGAAAACACAAAAGCAAGAGGGGGGGGAGGGAGCCCAAACAATGCCTTTTTCCCATCGTCCTGTTTTTTTGGAAGCTTCTGAAGTGTTTTTGTTGAAATTTCCCAAAAATGTCAGGCTCAGGGAGCCACCCAGCCTGAGAAACTTCAGCCCCAGCGGCCGCAGTCTGGCCGAGTGAATCACGACCGCCCGCGATCCCAACCCAATGCCTCGATCCCCCCAGGAAAACACCCTGGGAACACAGCCAGGTGTGGGAGAAGGAGAAATTCCACCTCTGGAGAGTTAGGACCAGCAGCCTCCCTTGCTGCCCACCTGCACTGCCCACACCCCTTCCCCCCATCTGTGAGCTTCATCCCTGGGCAAACCCTTCAGTTCCACAGGGAATGTGGGATTTAGTGTGGTGGGTTTGGGAAGCAGGGATGGGTGGGATTCTGGGGAGGGGGTGAGATGGATGGTTGGGGCAAAGGCATCATCAGGAGGTGGTTTGTGGCTGTTCTGGGGGGTCAGGGGGGAGATGGGGGGATGGTGGCATCAGGAGGTGCCAGTCCCCACTGATGTCACTTGACCAGGGTGGCTTAGGAACATTTGCCCTCTCTGAGCCACAGCAGCACCCAGACCTGGTCTGGGACAGGGAAAGGGGACAGATCCAGCCCTGAGTGCTCCCCAAAGCTGGGCAGTGGTGCCAGGATTTGTCTGGGAGCAGCCGGACATGACCGAGCCGCTCTCCCCGCGCTCTGAGTCAGCGCGTCCATCGGTCAGCGGCAGC
>NW_008681956.1:1402-5081 GCF_000695815.1 Acanthisitta chloris
AGAGGCAGGATCCATCCCAGACACCCACTCTGACCCCTGGCCTGGGCTCTCAGCTTCAGCACTGGGGTCCCCTGGGGCTGGCATGGTCCTTCTGCCCCCCCGTGTGGCTCCTTTCCCAGGGCTTCTTTGCCCTGTGGTGGTGCAGGATCTGGCCATGGGGCCCAGCTCCCTGTTCTGCCCAGATGGGATGTGACTCCCCTGGGACAGATTCAGGACCCTGAGGTGACCCTGGTGACATCCCCAAACTCGTGCTGAGCATCCTCGGTCCAGCTTCCCACCACCCTCCATCATGTGTCGCCAGGGCCCTGAATTAATCTAATTACTTGATTTCCCAGCCAG
The DNA here is from genome assembly GCF_000695815.1 of Acanthisitta chloris. Lineage (NCBI taxonomy): Eukaryota > Metazoa > Chordata > Aves > Passeriformes > Acanthisittidae > Acanthisitta > Acanthisitta chloris. The sequence continues at coordinate 1,742 of NW_008681956.1, forward strand.
AGCTCACTCCATAAAATCCTTGGACGGAGACAGCATCTGGCTCAAGGGCCAGGGTGTAAAAAACAAACAAGAAAAAAAAAAACCCAACCCCAAACCCCGGGAAAAGCAGGAGGAGAGTCACAGAGGAGCTGCCTCCACTGCCTGCATCCTTTTAAAGTGACCTGGGGGAAAAATAAAGAGGCAAGAAATGCAAAGAATCCAGCAGGCAGAGTTTGCTTTCTATTCCTCTCAGTCACATTTCCACATCCATGGGTAATTTATAACCTGCTTAACCCCTTCCCTGCCACCCCCCTTTTCCCTGGAGAGCATCCTCACCGCGGGCGGCCGCACCTTCCCATCTCTGTTTGCTTTGGGAAGCACGAGGAGTGCTGCGATGGAGTTGGAGGAGCTCTAGAGGAGAGGAAAAAAATGTGGTTGATGTCAAGAGGGTCCTTGAGCATGAGGGATGGGCTCTGCAGCATTGGGATAGGAGGTGACAGATCTCCTGCCCATGGGAGGGACCAGGGGGATGTCCCTGCCAGCGTGGGGGGAGCTGCAGCTTCCCGAAAGGCTCTGGAAAAAAAAAAAAGTAGGTCAGTAGTGATAAATGCAAAAGGCATTGAGTGTTGCTGGAGAGGGGAGGAGGGAGAGCAACAAATATTTGCCAACTTGAATGGTTTTGCCTGGGAAAGGCTTTTCCCCATGAAAAAAAGGTGAGTGGATGGAGCGTGGGTTGGTGCCAGGTGCGACATGGGCAGGTGTGGTGGGAGCAGTGCCCACTGAATGCTCCATCCAGAGGGTTCCAGTCCCCCTGGGGGTCTGGGCCTGGCTCTATCCCTCCCTCTGCTGGAAACCCCACCTGCAGCCTGGTGCTGTGATTTACGGTGACAGCTCCCAATCTATCCCATTTACTTAGCCATTTGTCACCAGTGCCGGACCTGGGGCTGGGGCTGGCTGAGCTCCAGGAGGGGGAAGGGGGAGTGGATTGCCCTGGCAGCCCCCTCAGCCCCCCCCAGCCCAGCCCCAGAACATTTTCTCCTGGCCCTGCTTTGATTAACAAGATGAATAAGCTGGTGGATTGCAGCAGGGTGAGGAGAGGCCTCGCTCCCTGCTCCTGGGGCAGCACAGGGCTGTGCTACCCCAGCTGTCCCCAGTCCCTCTCCCCCTGCTCCAGGGCACTGAGCACCCTCAACCCTCAGCTGGGACAGGGAGACACTCTCTTCTCCATGCTGGGGTCGTGCCATGTGTTCCCTATTAGTGCTGGAGGTTAGCAAAACCCCCAGCCCTTGTCTTCCCCCTCCCACCCTGGCCTTGCTTTGGGGTGCTGCCATAAATAAGGGTAATGGGCAGGGCTGGGGGAGGGAGTGGGGGGGGCACAGGGTCCAGGCAGTGGCTTTGGTGGCCTTTGAACCCTAGGAAATCACAGCTGTAAATCTGAGTGTGAGGGAGAGCCCAGCACTCAGCTGGGGGCCCTGTGGAGTGAGGGTGGGAGGTATGAGTGGCCTCGAGGGGCATGGAGGGTGGCACAGTGGGGTCTAATGCTGGCTGGGGACACTGGGGACAAGCCCTTGGTCCCTTCCTGTGGGGTTGCTGGCAGTGAGGCAGCCAAATCCCTCTTTGTGCCACCAGGGTAAATGTGTCCTCCAGTCCTCATGTCCCCCCAGTCCCTCCCCTCTCCCCAGTCTCTCTGTGCTGCTGGTGTCAGAGTGGCTCCCAGTCTCATTGCTCCCCCTTTCCTCTGCATCCCCCAGTCCTGCTGTGTCCTTTTTTACCCCCTGCACATCCTCCCTCATTCATCCCTCAGTGTCCCCTTAGCCTCTGGTCCTCCTACACCTTGTGCTCCCTGCACATCTCCCAGTTCCCAGGTATGCCCTTGTCCTCCTGCATCCTGGGGTACCACTGCATCCCCCAGTGCCCAGGCAACCCCTTGTCCCTTCCATCCCCCTGTGCCCACACATCCCCCACACCCAGAGCATCCCCTGGTCCTTAGGATTCCCTTCCTCCTGCATCCCTGGGTACCACTGCAACCCCCTGTGCCTGAGCATCTCCTGTTGCCCAGACACCTCCTGTCCCTTTCATCCTGGGATACCACTGCATCCCCCTGTGCCTGAGCATCTCCTGTTGCCTTGACACCCACTGTCCTCCTGCATCCCAAGGTACCACCGCATCCCCCTGTGCCTGAGCATCTCCTGTTGCCTAGACACCCCCTCTTCTTCTTCATCCTTGGGTACCACTGCATCCCCCTGTGCCTGAGCATCTCCTGTTGCCTAGACACCCCCTCTTCTTCTTCATCCTTGGGTACCACTGCATCCCCCTGTGCCTGAGCATCTCCTGTTGCCTAGACACCCCCTCTTCTTCTTCATCCTTGGGTACCACTGCATCCCCCTGTGCCTGAGCATCTCCTGTTGCCTAGACACCCCCTCTTCTTCTTCATCCTTGGGTACCACTGCATCCCCCTGTGCCTGAGCATCTCCTGTTGCCTAGACACCCCCTCTTCTTCTTCATCCTTGGGTACCACTGCATCCCCCTGTGCCTGAGCATCTCCTGTTGCCTAGACACCCCCTCTTCTTCTTCATCCTTGGGTACCACTGCATCCCCCTGTGCCTGAGCATCTCCTGTTGCCTAGACACCCCCTCTTCTTCTTCATCCTTGGGTACCACTGCATCCCCCTGTGCCTGAGCATCTCCTGTTGCCTAGACACCCCCTCTTCTTCTTCATCCTTGGGTACCACTGCATCCCCCTGTGCCTGAGCATCTCCTGTTGCCTAGACACCCCCTCTTCTTCTTCATCCTTGGGTACTTCTGGTGCCTGAGCATCTCCTGTTGCCTAGACACCCCCTCTTCTTCTTCATCCTTGGGTACCACTGCATCCCCCTGTGCCTGAGCATCTCCTGTTGCCCTGACACCCCCTGTCCTCCTGCATCCCGGGGTACCACCGCATCCCCCTGTGCCCGAGCATCCCCCGTTGCCCTGACACCCCCTGTCCCTTTCATCCCTGGGTACCACCGCATCCCCCGGTACCCGTGCCCCCCCGATCCTCCCACATCCTCCCTCATTCATCCCTCAGTGTCCCCTTAGCCTCTGGTCCTCCTACACCTTGTGCTCCCTGCACATCTCCCAGTTCCCAGGTATGCCCTTGTCCTCCTGCATCCTGGGGTACCACTGCATCCCCCAGTGCCCAGGCAACCCCTTGTCCCTTCCATCCCCCTGTGCCCACACATCCCCCACACCCAGAGCATCCCCTGGTCCTTAGGATTCCCTTCCTCCTGCATCCCTGGGTACCACTGCAACCCCCTGTGTCTGAGCATCTCCTGTTGCCCAGACACCCCCTCTTCTCCTGCATCCCTGGGTACCACTGCATC
>NW_008681957.1:0-3167 GCF_000695815.1 Acanthisitta chloris
CCCGCTGTTCCAGCTGGGCGGGCCGCAGCTGCGCATCTTCCGCCCCAACTTCTTCATGCTGGCCGTGCGGCCGGGCGTGCCGCAGCCCGAGGACACCGTGCAGTTCCGCGTCTCCATGGAGTGAGTGCGGGCGCGGGGGGCGGCGGGGGAGCCGCCAGGGGCAGCGTTGCTGTCTGCCGTGTGAGCCGAGCGCGCTGTGGTTTCTGCATGCTCCTTTCTGAGGGCAGCGAGGGCGCTAATTTAATGACGAGCCTTGCAGGACTCCTCTTCCCGAGTGTAAGCGGGGCGCAGCCTTCCTTTGGATGGGCTTTGGAAGAAGGAAGTGCTTCTGAAGGTGATCTAGACGAAACGAGGTGATGTTCAGGTGTTTGTCAGGACTTTTTCCACCTGACCAGTCTGACCCCCAACATAAGAAGGATATGGAGCTGTTGGAGCCAGTCTAGGGAGGGCCACGAAATTAATAAAAGGTTTGGAGCACTTTCCCTATGAGGCCAGGCTGAGGAAGTTGGGGATGTTTGGCCTGGAGAAGGTTGTGGAGACCTCACAGCACCTTCCAGTGTCTCAAGGGGCCTACAGGGAAGCTGGAGAGGGACTCTCTTAGGAGCTGCAGTGATAGGACAAGGGGCAATGTGTACAAATTAAAAGAGGGGAAATTTAGGTTAGATATTAAGAAAAAGTTGTTTACTGTGAGAGAGGTGAGACACTGGCACAGGTTGCCCAGAGAGGTACTAGATGCCCCAAGGCTGGCACTGTTCAAAGCCAGGCTGGATAAAACCTTGAGCACCCTGGTCTACTGGGGAGCTGTCCCTGCCCATGGCAGAGGGTTGGGACTGACTAGATGATCTGTAGTGTCCATTCCAACCCTAAAATTCTATGATTCTATGATTGCACACACTAGATCCCACAAGCCTGCAGCATGTTCAGGTAAGGTCAGCAGCTATGACTCAGAAGATGAAGAAAGGGTTCTCACCTCAGGTAGTGAGAAGGCTTGCTGTACACAGAATATATTTGGCTTTTTGACTGTTGAGGCTACAGGGGATAAAGTATGTGTCAGTTGTTACAGTTTATGGATAATGAACCACTGTAGCAGTGTGTGGTTGGTCTATGCTGAGTTTATACTTTTGTGCAGTAAAGCTACCTTGGTTAAAAGAAGAAGATGTATTTATTCTAGAGGATCAACCAGTCTATAAATAATCTGATATTTAATGCCTTTGACTTATTTTATTTGCATATTTACACTTTTTTCTTTCTTTCCCCAAAATGTTCATGCATTGCCTAGAATGACAAAAGTGGATATCAGGAATTACCTTGAAAGAATATACAATGTGCCAGTAGCTGCTGTGAGGACCAGGATACAGTATGGTAAGTGCAGATGAATTATTCACAGGGATGACTACAGCGTCCCTGCACAGCCAGAGTACACTTCACCTATCAAAAGGTCGCTTAGATTTCAGCAAACTTTGGTTCCAGGTGCTTAGCTGGTGATGTCTGTCAGCTTAGTTGTTTATTTTTCCTTTCAAGTACCACTTCATATTTGAATGCTTGGATTAAATTATGATGTAAGTTTAGGTTTAAAAAGAAAAGCCTGGGTTTAAAGGGCCTTATCATCCTGGCAGTTACCTAGCTTGTGCTTTTGTAGTTGGTACTATTTCTCCTTGAAGACCAGTGGGTGTCTCCCTTAAGAAGGAACTACTTCATGTGTTTTAATACAATTAGTAATTACACTTAATTTCAGCCATAGCACTTGTTTAAAGAAATATGAGTTGAGATTACCTTGCATACACGCAGAGGAGGTGTTGTGCCTTAACAAAAGGCAAAGTTTTTAGAGCAAAGAAAAATATTTTGTTAGGCCAGTAGATAATGTCAGGAAAACATCTTGACAAACTTTCAGGTTTTTATCACCTGTTGTTAACCAGATTTCTGCTACAGAATTGAATCTTTCCACTTATGGAGTTCCAGTCTCCCCTAGAAACAACACCCAAAACCCCACCCAAACCCACCAAAGACCCAACAGAAAATCAATCCAAGATTAAAAAGAGAAAACGTTCCTAGTTTAATTTACGCTGAACTATGACTTGGAGCAGAGGGACCAATCTCTAACTGAAATAAGCTGAGGTTAGCTAATGTTACCTTTACGTATGAATGTATCCTTCTTCAGAGCTTCTCTGACTGCAGTTTGGATGCAGTGCAAAGCCAGGAATATATTCTTCATGTTAATTCACCTTTTTGATCACCAGGCAGTGCCATAATCAAATGGAGAGTGACTTGTTGGTCAGGATGTCTTTGACTTGGTTTTAACTTTTTCATGCTGTGACTCTAGCAGAGGAATTGAGTGATGTGTTTATAATGGTAAGATTAGGGATGATTTAAAAAAGAATAGGAAAAAAGAGCAGTAGTAAGGAACAATGGAGAATGAAATAAAAAGCTTCAAAATAAGGTTGTAAAAATCAGAATGTGTAAAGGAAGAAAAGTAAATGGAAATATCATCTGTAATATGCTTATGTGAAAAACAAAATTAAATGTAATCTTAAACACCAAACACATGCAGTTCCAAACAGCACTGAAAAATAGTCATGCTTGGCCTTATAACTGGTTTGTCCCTCACTGCTAATGGAAGTGATGGTAGAATGTATATAGTTAGGGATAAAGGAAGGTTAGAATGTGTAATAATTTGAGAGCTTAACATCTGCCTAATATGCAGGGAGGAAGTGGAATTTCCCACTCAGTTGTGACAGCATACTTGAGAAGGGTAAGACGCTTTGGTTGGTTTGGATGTGGAGTATAATTTCCTGGTGTATAAACAGTCGATCCAGCTCTTTAGCTGGGTAGTAAAAATTGTCAAGTTTGCATCTGTTTAGCGGTCATTTTCTCCTCTTCTTCCTGAAGCTGTTGATGTTGGGAGGACAGTTTACCACTCCTGTCCCCCTACTCATGAGTCTTACCTCCTTTGCAGACTTTGTGTGTGATGTGAAGGCACAGTGGCTGTCAGCAGGCTGCTGGTGCCTCAGTCCCTGCTTGTAAATGAGGAGAGTGGTGTCCACCAGTTTCAGGACACTTTAGTAACTGTGGAGCTGTGCTGTCACTGAAGAAAGAGTATTTGTCTAAACAACAAATCAGAACTAGTGAAGCCCTCTGTTCAGCTTGGCCTTGCTTTGGGGAGCTCGGAA
>NW_008681958.1:0-1952 GCF_000695815.1 Acanthisitta chloris
AGGGGGAAACGTGCCCTGGGAGAGACCTGGCCCGCAGGAAATGGCATCGGGGAGATTCTGGAAACGGGGATCTGGAACAGAGGAGGAGAAGAGCATAATGGAGATTCAACCCCAGGTTAAGCACATTCCACCCATGAGAGTTTCAGCCTTTGCAGTTTCATCTTAAGAGAACTAGCTTCAGTTTTGGAGAAATCCTTTTGGAGAAATTCCTTCTCTCCCTCAAGATAAACATTAGGAGACGTGTACAACCCCTGGACGTCTCACACCCCCAGTTCTAGTGTAGTGCAACCTCAGTGACTCAGGCTGGAGCTCATCTCTCGCAGCTGCAGTGAGTACCATCAGATACTGTTGTTCCAGAGCCCACCAGGCTCCTTCCTGCAGGGCTGATCCAGACCACAGCACCTGCCAGCCCTCCCTCTGTTTCATCCTTCACTCAGCTCTAACTCCTGTCCTTTCAAACACTGGTGTCTCCATTCAGCACTGCTCTTCCCCCTCGGTGTTCCAGTTGACTTTCTTTATATTTGCTCTTTCCAATGTAGGTGATGAGCCCTGCACTGACCTCGGTGCTCCTCTGTCCCCACTGCAGAGATCTCAGGGAGTTCATCTGAGGTTACATTTGTCTTCTGTATCCACAAAACCTCACCGAGTCCCACTGAGCTCTGACCAACCAGTTCACCACCTCTTTCCTTTTGGGGAATGACATGTTTTAGGGACTTGCTTCTGCAGTCACCACTTGTAATCACCTTCAGCTCTCTCTGCTGTTAAATTAAACCCTGGTATTTCCCTGGCAGGCCAACCATCCTTCCTGTACTATATTCCAGGTCTCTCTCATGGACAGTTTCCTCCCAGTTCTGTGTCACTGACAGCTGCATTGATGCTTTCCCACCTTTATGCTGTACTTAGTAACACAGTGAGAATAATGAACCACTTTTAAAGTTTGACTCGCAGCCTTCTGTACAGAAGGATATTAATAGGGGAGTAGAATTCCCAGGACATACAAAAATAAAGCAGTTCTCCATTTACAACCTCTGCCTAAGGCCTCAGATCAGCACATTCAGCAGCAGTGTGTGGTCCTACCACCTGGCTCTCAAACCCAAGGGCCTGTCCAGGCAGAGTCTAGAATGTTTCCCTCCTGCTGCCTCCCCACCTGTCCCATCTGAGTGGTGACTGATTGTCTGTACCCTTTCCTAGGTGGTTCCTGTAAAGACTCAGCATCCAAAGGGCTTCTGGAACTGAGGTGTTCCCCAAAATGCCCCTGCTCCTCACCTGGCACTGTTGCACTCAGTTGCTGGAAATGACAACTGCAGTGCAGATGGCCTTGTTTTAACACAGCAATGATTGAGTGTCTGGACTGGTTGTAAGGAAGCTGTGGACAGCATTCTTTCTGGATGTGTTATGGCACTGCCAGGGATCTCACACACTTGCAAGGCTCTCTGCACTCTTAGGATACACCTGCTTTGTTATTACAGCATTGCAGCCCTTCTGCAGCTCACTAAGTTTCCCATCTGGTAACCTGAGCTAATGGAAGGTGTCCCTGCCCAAATGAGATAGGCTTTAAGGTCCTTTCCCACCCAACTCCTTCTGGGATTTGATGTTTCCCTGAGATTCCCCAGCTGAACCCCCTGTGTAGGCCACACTGTGGCTCTGTCCCTGCTCTCCTTACCTTGAGTGGGGGCACCCGTGGCACCGCTGTCCCTGCGGCAGGAAAGGGCTGGGGCTGGGCCCGAAAGGCCTGGTGGTGCTGACAGGGCTCCATGATGCGTGGCTTCTTCTCAGGAGTGCTTGGAGCTTCCTCACGACTCTCAGACTTCCTCTTGTGGGCCTCAACGCTGACTTCCATGTCTTCACTTGCAGAGGGCTTCTTCTCCGGTGTTCCCGGAGTCATCGCTGGGCTCTGCAGCTTTGCTGCTACTTCACCTGCTTCAGGGCTCTTTGGTTTGCTCGGGACGACA
>NW_008681958.1:2038-9724 GCF_000695815.1 Acanthisitta chloris
TGGCTTCTGGCTGGCAGCAGTTTGGGGTTTCTCCTGAATGGATTCTCCTTGGACTCTCTCTCTGACAGGGAGTGAACGGTCACCAGGCTTCACTGCACTCCTGTCCGGGGGAGCTGCAGCCTCGGCGGGCTTGGCTGGCTTTGGCTGCGTGTCCTCTCGTCCCTCCTCTCCTCCTTTTCTCACTGCTGGTGCTTCCTGGGCTGCTTGTGCTTTGGACTCGGGGGGAGAGGTGCTCTGCTCCCTGCGTGGGGCCGAGGTGCTCCGGGGCTGTGCCGCTGTCGCCGGCGCAGGCTCTGCCTCAGCAGGGCCAGGCTGTGCCGTCAGCCTCTGGGACTCCTCAGGGCTCAGGCCAGAACTGGCAATAAAAACAGAGGTTTGAGTTTGTAAAACGTTCTTAACCAGACCATACTATCCTTAGGGAAACAGGGAGGATTCTCCAGATAAATTCCCTAAATAAATGCCTCACACGTTGAATCCTGTGCTGTGACCTTGGGGAACCTTCTGTGCTGTTGGTTCTTCCACAAGGAACTCACTCAGAAACATGAAATCCTCTCTGTGGCCCCAAAGGTTGGGAAAATCTTGAACCAAGAGGCAACACAGAATAAAACACTCGCAGAGTTGGGAGTTTGACCACATAGTGTGGGATTGAAGAAGTGGGAATACACAGGTGACTGGCTGTGAGGCAGAACACACTCAGCCACCACAGCCCCAGGATCTCCAGAGTCCCACCACCAGGAGAACCATGTCAGGGGCTCCAAGGATTGTAGCAAGGAGTGGGAAAAGGTGTAAAGTCCAGAAGACATCTTGCCTAAGGACATTCAAGCCTTGTGCCTGACTTGGATCCCTCAGGCATTTCTCAATCCTGAGGCAGCCAGAGAGCTGCTCTGAGATTCAGGACTAATGAGAAGTGGTGTTTATTGATGGACAAATGCACACCAGGTGCACCTGGCCAGGCAGAGCACAGGTACAGGAGACAGCTGAGTCCTTACCTCTGGCCATAGTAGCTCTCAAAAAAGTGTTCCTTCCACAACTCCACCTTCTTCTCCTTTTCAATTTCCTGACGGATTCGGAGCTGCATTTCTGGAGTAAACTCCCCTGCAGAATGCAAAAGAGATATCTTCAGAGAAGAGAGATGGGTGGATGGCTCAGGCACCCCCAGGTGCCCTCACACTCGCAGCCCTGGGGCACCTCAGAGCAGCAGTGGCTCTCCTGCCAACAATGCTGTTCTGTCACAGGCAGATGGGAAAGAAACCCCCTCACACCCCTGAGGGACACAGTCACACACAGGTGTATGGTGGCTGGCCAGAAATGTTCCCCAGTGCCACTCTGAGCCCTCCTGAAGGCAGCTCTGAACCAAGAAGGTCTGTGGGAGAAATGACTACTGAAGGCACAAAAGACCTACAGATTGGTAAATGGCTGAGTCTGTTATACAGGATCATGGAATCCCAGAATAATTTGCGCTGGAAGGGACCTTAAAGCTCATCTCGTTTTACTGCTGCCATGGGCAGGGACACCTTCCACTAGACCAGGTTGCTCCAAGCCCCATCCAACCTGGCCTGGAACACTCCCAGGCATGGAGCAGCCACAGCTTCTCTGAGCAACCTGTGCCAGTGCCTCAGCACCCTCACAGGGAAGAATTTCTTCCCAATATCCAATACAAATATCAAAACTGATGGCTCAAAGGACTGATCACACCAGCCACGGCTGATGACAAGTACATTCTGGGAACAGAATTCTCTGCGCTCCTGAACTCAGCAGTGTCTGTATTTAGCTACTACAACTCCAGAATGCCACAGCTCGTATCAGAAGATTTTAGAGTTTTCCTTCTTTTCCCATCTCTTCCAGAGACTTGCCCTGTTCCATGCCCTAAGTTCAACAGAGAACTCCTACTGCAGCCTCCTTGGACCTTGAGCTCACGCAGTTCTGGGCTTGCCTCGGCTCCCACATGCTGCAGTACCTGCAGTGTTTCAATTTCCCCATGAAATATCCTTTAGACATTCCCCAAACATGCCCTAGTGACAGACAGCTAGGGCTGAGTCTAGGGAGGCTTTACCTTCTGACAGCCTCTCCTTCCAGCCCTGGGCAGCTGAGGTGAAGAACTCGTTGTTGAGTGCGGAGCCGCTCAGCTTCATCACACCGTCTGCCCCGACCTGCAACACAGCACATCTGTCACCTGCTGGGGAGGAAAATGTCCCTGAACACAGAGCAGAGTCCCAGTGCTGCCACAGACCTTTCTGGAACTTGCCTGGAACTCACTAAGGAGAAAACCAACAGCCTAACACAGGCTGTGCCCAGGAGGCTGTGGTGGCTCCTCCTCATCCTCACCTCAGCCAAACCCTCAGTCCTGTCGCTGCACAAACATCCATGAGCAGCACATGGTACAGGTGGAAAGGAGCAGCACAAGGAAATAACAGCACCGCCCTGAAGACTTGCTGTGCCTGACCTGGCACGGCACCAGTTGTGCTGCCTGCTGGGCCACAAAAAGGTCCACGGGGGAAAACAAGGATGTGAAAGGCATCAGGGAAAAGTAGCTTTGAAAGGACTTCAGGAAAAACTCAAATCCCATTCTGTCTCTGAAGTAGGGTTCACCAGACAGCGCAGTCAGGGGGTAGAGGAGGACAGTGACAAGGTGTGAGGCTGGGACTGGAGGGAAATCACAGCCACCTTGAGGTTTGCTTCTGCTCTTTATCCCACAGAAGTAGATGTGGAATTTCTCTCCCAGAAACACAAAAACACACCTATCATTCAGTAAGTCACAAAAGCTGATGTGCTTCCACTTCTTGCTCAAATAATAAATCCAAATAAAAAGCAAAATCCAACTGTCCAAACATGGGATACATCTGGTTCCACTGGGAGACCAATGCTCAGCAGAGCAGGATTTGAGGAGCATTGCTTTTCCCAAGGCAGCACAGTGCTGCTGGTCACTAAAGTGATGGAAGTGACCCAACAGAAAGTTCTGTATGTATGATTTAGCTGGAGATTTTTCAGTTTTAAGTTCAGAGCAGCCATTACAGGGCTGACTAAAGCAGAGACTTATTTTCTAGTCCAGATCTCTGTTGATGGAGAACAAGGAGCAGAATTCCCAGATCATCCTGTACTGCACACACAGTGCTGCCTGTTCCCTGTGCTGTGTCACAAAGTGCCACTTTCCCTTGTCCAGAAGCTTCAGCTGCCACAGCCAAGCCTGAGCCACTGCCAAGTGAAACCCAATGGATCAGGGACCTTCCATTCCAGCACAGCCAAGGCTGTCACCTCTCCTGTCACTCCAGCACAAGCTGACACTGGATAGAGCAGCATCACCCCCTGAGGTTGGATGTTCTGGGACATTTACTACACTGAACTGGAAAACCTGTCTTCTCCAGAGCCAGGCAATGATTCGTTAGTCAGAACTTACTTTCAGTAAAATTCTAATTAATTTTTCAGAATTGCAGAGTCATTGAGGTTGGAAAAGACCTCCAAGACCAGTGAGTCCAACCTGTGACCCATCACCACCTTGTCAACTAGACCAGAGCACTGAGTGCCGTGTCCAGTTGTCCCCTGGATACCTCCAGGGATGGTTGCTCCAAGCCCCATCCAACCTGTCCCTGGATCCCCCTGGAGCTGCTCCCCCAGGATCCCAGCTCAGCCCCTGGGCCATACCTGCCTGTCCACCTCTGGCAGCAGGAGCAGCAGGCGCTGCTGGCACTCCGCAGGCAGCACGGAGAAGGTGTGTTTGTTGATCAGCGCCCGCAGGTTGGTGTTCACCAGGATGGAGTCAGGAGTCTCCACGTCGATCTCTGCACACTTGGTTCTCTTCAGCTGCCCTGGAAGAACAACACAGATGTGTCATATCTTATCTGAGAGGGTCAAAGGCTCCTCTGGAGTCCACTGCACCTGAGAGTTTCAAAGTGGCACTGCAGGAATCCATTCCATGGCTGAAAATACGCATTTTACTTTTTCACATACAGCTAAAAACCAAGTGTGGGAGGTCCTTCCCAGCACAGAACATTCCATACCTAATACACTGTAGCCTGTGTCAGTTCCCCTCACTTTCTGGGATCCTGGATGGCTGAGGCCTGGCAAGGAGAGATCTCAGGAGGGTTTCTAGAACTCCTTTTAGCCACATCAGTTTTCTGTTTTAAGTCTCTGGTTAAGGTCAGCTTATTCCTCAGGATTTCTCCTTGGACTTTCCTACTTTGTCCTCAGCAAAAGCATTCCAGAAAAATCCATCAGCTCATTGAGCTTATGTGGAAACCCCAAACCCCAATACCAGATACAGCAGGAACCCAAGGAGTAACTGTTCTCCTTCCCTGGCTGTGTCTGAGAGCCACCACATTCAGCACTACCCCTCATACCACAGCTTCATGGCTGTGCAGCAGATTTGCAGGGGAATAATGCAGGAAGCTTTGCCTAGAATCATGGAACATCCTGAGTGGGAAGGGACACACAGGGATCATCCAGTCCAACTCCTGCCCTGCACAGGACACAACAATCCCACCTTCTGCCTGAGAGCACTGTCCAAATGCTCCTTTTCTTAATGCACTTTTAATCTAAGCTACAAACCCTGTGGCCAGGCAGTGGATGCATCCTAAGGAAATGGAATACAACAGTAGCACCCAAGGGAATGGCATGGAGCTGTCTCAGGGGAGGGTTAGGTTGGGTATCAGGAAAAGTTTCTTTCCCAGAGGTGTTTGGGTGCTAGAACAGCTCCCCAGGACAGTGGTCACGGCCCCAGATCTGACAGAGCTCAAGGAGTGTTTGGACAATGCTCTCAGGCACAGGGTGGGATTGTTGGGGTGTCCTGTGCAGGGCCAGGAGTTGGACTGGATAATCCTTGTGGGTCCCTTCCAGCTCAGGATATTACATGATTCTGTAAGAATATCCTAAAGTTCACTGAGGTCAACTCCATTCTTGGTAAAAGACACCACAGAGGTCAGGAGGGCTGAGCAAGCCCCGACTCCAACGAAGGGACCGGAAGCCAAACCACAGCAGAGTCTGAAGGATGAAGATCTGGGAAGGAATTTCTTTTCCCTTTTTAATGTTATTAAATGTGTAAGTACATTAAAAATCCTCCATAAAACATGCAGGTCCTTTTGTGCTCTCAAACAGCTGCAATTTCCCAGGAGAAAGCCCTGATGATAAGGGATGAAAAAGGCTCATTTGCATATGTGAGCTTTGAATTATTTATACTAATTCACTCAGCAGACAAGCAGCACCTTTCAGAGCTCCCCAGAAGTCACCTCTGCAATGGAATTAATCACAACTAATTGCACACTTTATTCAGTTTTGCTATTTTAGGCTTTTGTTCTGGCACTGGAGCAACCAAATCTCTGTAAGCAGGAAAATAAACCTCTTACTTGCATGGAGCCTGTCGGATCTCTGGAATGGTTTCTTCCCCAACCCTGTCAAGGAGTTCTCAAGCTTCACAGAGGGAGAGGAGCTGGAGGTGGAGTTCTGAGGGCTGCTCGACTGCCCGTCTGACTGCTTCCCTTCCCAACCTGCTGGGAGAGGGAGACATTGAACACAGGGATGTACAGGGCAATGCCTGTTAGGACAGAATAAAGGTTCCTTAAGACTCAGTCCCAATCCTGGCAGCCCTGGGATGTGCACTTCCAGGACACTCCTTTGTTCTTGTAGCACTCACTGCCCAATGGGCTGAACACAGGAGACCCTTTTGGAGCCATCAGACTATCCCAAAATAAAGGAACAGCCATGTCACATGTGACTCGAGTCTTTCCCAGTTACTCCATGTTATTTCCCACCTACATCCAACCCAGGAATGGTCTCGATAACACCTACTTCCACAGGCAGCTTTAGCTCCTGTTAGAGCTCACTGTAAGGAAAAATCTCTTCATACCTTACACGTCCTTTCCAAACTTTAACCCACTCTTGCAGCTTTTGTTCCTGCAGCTCACTCTCAGGAATTCCTCTTCCTCTTTTCAGTATTCAGGAGACAGTTTCATGTCCTCCTCCCAAGTCACCACTCAGCCAACCCACGCAGATCCCACTGCTGGGACCCCCCTCACACACCCGTGACACCCATGTTCTCCTTTGGACAGCAGAAAAAAAAACCTGCTGCTGAAGAGCTTCTTTCCTGGATCCTCTCTGCCTTCCTGTCCCTTCTCTTCCTAAGGGACAGGAGTTAACATGAGCTGGTCTTCCCTTTGCTCTCTTTAATTTATGTGCATTCCCAGGCTCTCACTCCAGTAAGGAACATTGTTGAAGACCCAGGCCTCAGAGAAGAAACTCTACAACACATGGGATTAAGTCACAAACTAAATTAATTCTGACTTCCTGGATCCTCTCTGCCTTCCTGTCCCTTCTCTTCCTAAGGGACAGGAGTTAACATGAGCTGGTCTTCCCTTTGCTCTCTTTAATTTATGTGCATTCCCAGGCTCTCACTCCAGTAAGGAACATTGTTGAAGACCCAGGCCTCAGAGAAGAAACTCTACAACACATGGGATTAAGTCACAAACTAAATTAATTCTGACTCTAATTAATGGCTTGCACTAATCAACTCCTTCCCCTAGGCTGTGGTAGCTCTGTTTCCCTCTTCCTCTCCTCCCTTTCCCTCCCTTCTCTCCTTCACACTAGCTGTTCCAGCTCTGACTAAATCCCTGAAATTATGGAATCAGTGTTGCTTTCCATCTGTTCTCTCCCCACTTGTACATTTACTGCTCCACTGCCAGAGGGCAGGGAGAGATGGGATATTGGGAAGGAATTCCTGGCTGTGAGGGTGGTGAGGCACTGGCACAGGTTGCCCAGAGCAGCTGTGGCTGCTCCATCCCTGGAAGGGGTCCAGACCAGGCTGCATGGGGGTTGGAGCAACCTGGGCTGGTGGGAGGTGTCCCTGCCCATGGCAGGGGGTGGAATGAGGTGAGTTTTAAGGCCCCTTCCAACCCCAACCAGCTGTGATTCCATGATTCTGTGACACACGCCTATAGAACCAGGAGCTTACAACGGCAATCAGTTACACTAAAAAGAATTCAGGGAAAACTGGCTGGAAGTAAGTACCAAGGATTCAGGATACCTGCTGGAAAAGGAGCTCCTGCCCTGCTGAATCAACACGAGCAGATCAGTGACTTCATTAATTTCTACGGCAGCACAACTCCTGGAAACCTCTGGGGGATCTTTCAGATGAGAAGCTGCATCTCTGGCACAGGACATGGAAGCCACAGTGCAGGATGAGCAGCCCCTTCAGAACACATAAATCCCAGGAGAAACACCTCTGATTTGCTCAGGCATGAGCAGTACCTGCCCACAGGGTACAGGTAACTCTGGGGGAAGGCACTGATCACAGGGAGCAGCTTTTAACCAGACAATGGCACAAGTAAGATCTAACTAAGAACTACTCTGATCTGAACGTGTTCCTAACAAAACTAAAGCCAGGGAAACAGGATCTGGGATAATTCAGGAACACAAACACAGAAAGGAGCAGTTTCTTCTCCTATCCCCTCAGGACAGCAACAAGCCCAGGGGACAGTTAACTCCCATCCGCTCACATAGTACCAAGCCCAAAGGACAGTAACTCCCATCCCCTCGGGACAAATAAGAAGCCCAAGGGACAGTAACACCCATCCCTCAGGACAGTCCCAGCCATCCCAAGGGACAGGGCAAGGAGGACACTTGGTGTCCCTGCACATACCAGATTTAGCTGGCGCGGAGTCTCCGGCTGCCTTGACGGCCTTGAGCAGGACGTGCTGGTTA
>NW_008681958.1:9764-30732 GCF_000695815.1 Acanthisitta chloris
GCTTCAGTGCCTGCCAAGGGACAGAGAATGTGACCCAGGAGAAATGAAAATGTTCTTAGAAATTGTCAGTACACAGCACAAAGCGTTGGATTCTGACTCTGACGATGTCAGAAGTTCAAACCGATGTGAAACGCAGTTCACATGGGTCACTGACACTATTTAATGATGCACATGGTAATATGATTCAATATGATAAATACACTGCTAAAAGTAGACAGATTTCCTACCTTTGCATCTAAAGCTAAAAGTTAATGGTCGCAGAACATCTGAAGTTGTGTTGTTTCATGAAAACAAGGATCTCTAGAGAATGCAAAGAGAGAGGATTCCAAATCTGGAGTTGGCTCAAGAAGTAATTACACAAATAACTTCAAAGTCAAAGCACCACCGTGTAATTCATTTCATCTCCCGGGGAGAAGCAAGTAGCAACTTACCAAAAACCTTCAACAGAGACACTGCCTGTTAGGGAAGGCTTTTTTTAATTAGGAGAATAACGAAGATTCAAACACTAAAGGGAAGAAAATAAAATCCTTTGTTTCAGAAAAGACTTAAGGCAATGACCATGACACAGCCCAAATGGCTGAGACAAGGAAGAAGGGATTTGGTTAAACTGCAAACCAAAGTGTCTGTTTGCAATAAATCGAATGCAAATCCAAGTAAACAGCAGAATAAATTATGACAGATCTGTGGAATAGGAAGCAACAGGCTATGTTGTGTTGCATAGACACAAATAAGTGGGACAGTGAACTAGAGACCATCACTAACTTAAATAGTGATTTTAACAACAATGACAATAATAATAACACAGTTAGAACCAGAAGGGAGAATAAAAACAGGCAGCACCCTGCAAAATCTGCCACCTGAGGAAAGCAGAAGTCAGACTGACCTTCAGTGTGTAAAGACACAAACAAGGCAGACTGACAACAAAAGGATCTGGATAATGAACAGATACCTCAGATCCTGTTTTCCCATTTATTGAGTAGTTCCTATTTAGCCACTTCTAACAAAGGTTACAGGAGCATTCAGCCAAGCTAAACATGGCAAAATTGAATTAACCTCCTGTTACTGAGGTCAAAAGCTTTCAAAAAGAAGAGAGATAAAAAGAGAGACTTGGCATTCACAGGAGTAATAAAAATCCCCAAACGACTTCAAGAAAACTTTTAAAAGCTCTCCCTTGAAGATGAACCACAGGCAACAGTGAACAAACATCAGGAGAGCACTAGACTCTGAGGATCCTGCTGTGTTCAGGAGTGGTGTGAATCCCACACTCACATCGTGTAAATCACTTCAGATTTTTCAGGTTTTATATATTAAGTGCATTTTTCTTGGCTCAGGTGAAACAATTGTGGTTTCTTTCCCTGTGTCACCTCAGCTCTCAGTCACACAGATGTGCCCACGCTGATGGTGTGTGTGGGAAGAGGAGAAAACCATCATTCATTAGATGCCTCTTTATATTCTGTGAAAGCTTTGCACTTCTGTTCTCTGTTATAAACATTTGGGCGTTTCTTTAACAAATTGAAACTTATATTGAGTCCTGTGATAATCACAGAGTAACTCTGGTGGGAAAGGACCTTGGGAGGTCTCCAGCCCAACCACCTGCTCAGCCAGGGGCACAGTGGCCTCCAGTAGCTCAGAGCTCTGGTCAGGTGGGTCTGGAAACCTCCAAGGATGGAGGAGGCACAACCTCTCTGGGCCCTGATCCACTCACTGCTGGACTACTCCTATGGGGGAAAGCTTTTCCTTATGTCCTATCTCAGATGGTCTCTCTATCAACTCAATCCCCCCCTCAGCACATTTCTCTCTCAGTGGGTCCCTCCCTCAGCATTTAAGTCCTCAGGATTTAATGGATGTGTGGATATGGCACTTGGGGACATGGTTAGTGGTGGCCTTGGCAGTGCTGGGGGAACGGTTGGACTCGATGGTCTCTAAGGGCTTTTCCAATCCAAATGATTCTGAGATTTCACTAGTTCCTTCCAGTTCCCACCAGTCAGGGCTTCTAGCACTGTGAATTCCAATGGCACTGGGATGGCTGCTCAAGCTGGGCAAGGATGAGATGAGGTCAGTGGATTGGAGGGGATCAGAGGAAAGGATCAAAGCAGTTCCTGCTTTTTCCAGGGACAGGTGAGAAACTTCCCACCTTTCTGGGTCTGGATTCTACATTTCAGAGTCTCAGTGTAGCTTTTCCTACCAGCACACACTCCGTGTACCCAAAGGGGATTGTCCCCATGACTGCTCTGTCTCTCCAGTGGGATGAGCACTGATACATCTCTGCCAGTTTAGATTCAGACTCTGCAAACCTCCAACCAGGATTTTTCCAAAGGATTGTGAGGGATCCAGCCATCTGCTGACCTACTACACCATGTGGGGATGGCACACTGGTGTACTTATTATTCAGCTGCATTTTTCAGGTTTAACTCTGGTGTGTTTATGAACTAAATCCTGATCCTTATTTCTTGAATAAGTTGACACGTATTGTCAGTGGCAGTGTGAAGTTCCAGGGTTAAAGGCTCTCCCTCAGAAATCCACTCCCTCTTCCCTCCAGGAATGTTTTAATTACTGAGTGCTTAAGAGAGGAGGGCTGAACCCAGCCAGCTGCCTCCTCCAGTGCTCCCGAGCTGTAATCTGGGTCACAGACAGAATTAAGGATATGAAAGCTTCCTTTAATTCTCCTTTCACTCAGTACCTTGTGTTTTTCCTACTGCTCTATTTCCTGGACTGCTGCCTCCTTCCTGCTATCTGTATCTGTTCTTTTGATCTACTTTTAATCACTTTTCCTGACATCAGTGGCAGCCGCAGTTAGGAAGAGGTGGAAGATGTGATAAATTGGTCATAATGGCAGAGGGTGCAACCAGGTGAGCTTCAAGGTCCCTTCCAACCCGAACCAGTCTGGGATTCCAAGAGGAGCTGCTGAGCACTGGAGGGGAATGAGGTTTGTAACAAACCCTGAGCCTGTTTCATGCAATCACAGAGTCATGGGAGTTTGGGTTGGAAGGACCTTTGAGCTCATCTTGCTCCACCCCTGCCATGGGCAGGGACACCTCCCACCAGCCCAGGTTGCTCCAAGCCCCATCCAACCTGGCCTGGAACATTCCCAGGGATGGGGCAGCCACAGCTGCTCTGGGCAACCTGTGCCAGTTTGATCACTCCCTTACAGGGAAAAGCCTTTGTGTATGTTGGAGGGAATGTTTGCCAGCCAGGCTAAATGAGCGCTGAAGAGGGGAAAGCAAAGAGTATAATTAATATCCTGCTGATTTAGTGGGAAGCAATCTTTTGAGGATTGAAATGAACGTGGAAGCTGGGCTCTGAACTTCAGAGGAAATCTGGCTGCAGTGACAACACAACTCACTCCTTCCCTGCAGCTGTCAGCAGCAGGCTCCATCCCAGCAACACTGAGCTTCTGCTGGGAAACAGCCACGTGGGAACAGGCAGAAGATTCCTGAAAGCTGGCGTCTCATTTGACACCAACTCAACTCCCTCTGGCTGGAAACAAAGCTTCAGTTTATGCAGGTACATTCTCCTCCCCTTTACTACTCTTCTCAATCACAAGCCCTAATTAGATCCTTCTCTCTTGCTGCAGATCCTTTCCCAAGTCCATGGCCACCTCTGGAATGCCATGCTGAGTGCTGCTTCTCAGCTGGAAAAACTCAGGAAATCAGGATGGGCTGGAAAGGGTAAATCCTATGGGACACATCATGATTTCATCTGCTGTGACAACCTTCTGCAATCCCTGGACTTGCACCTCCCCTACACTTGATCCATAACTCCTCACAGATATTTACTTTTCTAAGGAGTAAATCCAACCCTGATAGAGCATTTCCTTTCTAAGGACCATGGGAAACTGAGCAATGCAGTTGGGTAAACACCTGTGAATCAGACACTTGGGGGACTAATTCATCCTGAATTTTTTATCGGGAGGAGCAAATCATTTGAAGCACAAACACTTCCCATTCCATGCTGTGCACACAGAGAACATGAACCACAACAGTCATTCCCAAGTATGGAAAACAGTCAGACTTCCTCTGTCCCTCACAACACTCAGAGGAGACACAACTCAGAGGCAGTGTGTCCTCCTTCCCTCCATACAGAGATGCTGCACCCATTGAATACCTAGGAGGGGAATTGCTCCTAAGTCAGTGGATTGAACTCTTTTCCCTCAGGAACTGCCATTTCCCATATCAGACCTCAGATAGCTATGGACACTCATCAAAGGATCAGGGGAAAGGAAATCACTTCTTCTATCCTTCCTCCAAAATAATAATTCAAATACTCCAATGGTTATTTAGGGCAAAACCAAAGGAACTCAGCAGCAGAGTATTTTGATCCCCTGTAGCAGGGAGAGCAGCTGTAGCCAAGCCCTGCTCACAGCCAGGCAGGAACTCCTTGATTACATCCCTGCAGAGTGCAGGTTCACCGAGAGATGATTTACTGGAGAAATAAGTGTCCTGCAGGTCCCTAAAGAAGGTTCCAAGACCACTCACCTGCTTGAGTGCCTTCTTGCTGTGCTTCTGGGAGGAGGAGATAACTTTTCCAGCCTGGATGGACGGTGAGGGGCAGCTGGACTGTGGGGAGGATGTCTGGGACAGGCGAGATGACACTACAAGAGAAAAAAAAAAAAATACACATCATCCAACCTCTCTGCCTTTTCCTACCCTGTCAGAGCATCTCAGAGGCTCCTGAGAACAGCACCTCCAGCAAATGTGTCTGTTTCCATGAAGGATCAGTTCTGTATCCTCCTCCCCACCAAGGCAACTGTTCCTCTAGAAGCCAACAGCAAATCCCATGACCAACTTCAGATGTTTCGTCTCTTGTCCAACTCTTTCGTAGTAATCCTGCAAATAGCTGCTCTCAAACCCCACTGCAGCATGAGGAAAAGCTGCAGGTTCAACCAATTCCAAACTGGAAGTACAGACAGGGGATGGTTGTCTTCCTCTGGAACCACCTGTGGTTGGATCCCTCACTGACAGCAGTTCCTGATTGGAGCAAATCTGAATCCCACACAAGAGTGAGAAGAGACATGGGACGCAAAGGAAGTGGAGCTTGGTTATCACGTGCTCCTTTCTAAAAAGAAATAGGGGAATATACAGGATATCCCAGTAAATGAAGGTGTATTCCCAGTGGATGTGTCTAGATGCTTAAAGAAGCCTAGTCGAAGCCAGATGATTCCTAGAGTGAGGCTTCCCATTCCAGGTGATTTCTTTTTTAACAGCCTCGTTACAACCAACAGATTGGGGATGGGAATTGAATCACACCTGCTCCTGTGGCTCAAATGAACCTGTTTGGCACAGGATCCCCAAACCCCTGGCTCTGGCAGCTGTGGGGGGATGCAGACACGGCCAGCCAGGGAATGATTCGGTCCCAGACCCCTGGAATCAGGGATGTGCCTCTGTCTTCTTGGCAGGACACACTGCCCTGGGCAGCAGCTGAGGGTATCACACCACCTGTCCCTGAGGAAGAGCCAGGGAATGAGCACAGCAGGGAACAAAGTGATTCTGCTGCTGAGACTTGAATAGTGCAACAAATCAATGTGTGGAGGCAGCCAGTTCATCCTGGAATGGTCTGAGGGGGAAAGGACCTTAAAGCTCATCCAGTTCCTCCCCATGCCATGGGCAGGGACACCTCCCACCAGCCCAGGTGGATCCAAGCCCTGGCCTGGAACACTCCCAGGGATGGAGCAGCCACAGCTGCTCTGGGCAACCTGTGCCAGTGCCTCACCACCCTCACAACCAGGAATTCCTATCCATCTCTCCCTGCCCTCTGGCAATGGGAAGCCATTCCCTGTGTCCTGTCCCTCCAGGCCCTTGTCCAGAGTTTCTCTGCAGCTCTCTTGGAGCCCCTTGAGGCACTGGAAGGGGCTCTGAGGTCTCCCCACAGTCTTCTCTTAAAAGGAAAAAACACTGAGTCAGCAAACTCAGTCTGTGTGTTATCTCTGCCTGTGAATTTGAGAGAGAACAACCACCACTGTGAGATGAAGGAAACCAAACCAAGAGTAAAAGGATGCTTGTTTTTTTTGGGGGGAGGTAGGGGTGACCCCTGCCATAAAGGAGAATAAACCGATTCACATGTAAACCAATTAAATTAGCACTTCCTGAAGGAATTTGTTCTAGAACACACCAGAACAAGGCAGTAAAGAAGCTAAGAGACTATAACACAGCTCTTTGTTAATGACAGCCAGAGGGATCCTGCTCAGGATCCACAGGGAAGGGAAGCTCCCAAGAACAACACAGTGGCAGTAAACATCAGAAAGCAACATTTCAGTAAAATGCACAGAATTAGTAACAATGAATTATAAAAAGCAAAACTCTCAGATGTTGTGTGGATTAACTGAAAGGAACATGTTTGCAACAGGCACACGCAGCAGGGAAGAGGCAATTCCAGCCTCTGAAATGCCATTAAATGCAGCAACAACTAAAGGGTTTGGCAAAGAAATGGGTCATCCAACAGTCACTGACAGGAATCCCATGCCCAGGTGACACATGCACCTTGTCCTGTCACTCCTGTGTCACACAGAAAGCAGAATTACCACTTAAAAGACAAAAAATAAGCCCAACCCCTGATGTTATCCCAAGAGTTGACAGGCAGAGGTTGTGTCTGTGCTAGGAAGCAGCAGCAGGAAGGTTTGTAATTGGCATCTGCCTCAGTTTGGGTGAAAGTGGAGATCAACAAGAAGATGCTGGAGAAGATCAGTCTGCTCAGCACCTGGAGTGGCAAAGCAGATCCCAAACTCACTGGGATTCTCTGAACACATGGATGAAGAGAACCAGGAGCAAAGCTAATCTGTTGCTAAGAGAGCTCACTCACACTTCCAGAGAATTTCAACAAAAGGCTTCCAAAAATTGTTTAGCTATTGTTTAAAAGACAAAGAATTGGCATAACTGATGCTGGATGGGACAGAAGGCAAAGAATGGAATAATGTGGTAATCAGGCAAGAAATGGGCAAAGATCCTGCAGGATCATGTGCCAGTAGGGAGCAGTTGGAGGTTGGGATAGGCTGGAAGGCAGGAAAAAAGAAAATGTAAAGATTGAGAGAGAAAGACTGAGGGAACTGTGGGAATACAGAGATAAAGAACGGAGAGAACAAAAGAAAAATATAGAGTAAAACATCAAAAAAGGAGAAATACATTCCTGGAGGAAACGCCCAAGATCCGAATGTCACTGAGCTGTGTCACGTCAGGAGGGACCATTTCCACTGGCAGATGAGTGAGAATGGCAGGTGAGATCACTTTGGAGAAGCCCTCCAAGACCATTAAGTCCAACCTGTGACCCATCACCACCTTGTCAACTAGACCAGAGCACTGAGTGCCATGTCCAGTGGTTCCCTGAACACCTCCAGGGATGGTGACTTCACCACCTCCCTGGGCAGCACATTCCAAAGCTTGAGCGGTGCTGCTGAAGGGAAAGAAAGCCCCTTCCCTGACAATTTCCATGCAGAAATTCCTTATGATGTCCAACCTGAACCTCTCCTGGCACAGCTTAAGGCTGTTTCCTCTTGTCCTGTCCCTTGTTCTCTGGGCAAACACCGCATCCCTGTCCCTGGAACACAGATCCTTGCTCCTGTCCTGCCAGTTCTTGCTCAGAGTCGTTAAACACAAGAAACCCACAAGTGCTTTAACATGTCAAAGGCAGGTGCAGACACACATGGACTGTTGGTGGGCTGGAGTCATCTGACAGCAGAACACAAACCACATCCTCTCTGGAGCCAGCACTGCCGAGAGGGCAAGTTCTGTGTGAAACAAACTCTGAGCCAAATCCTGCCTCAGACTCTGCCCACATTTCAGCTTTTATGCTGTCTCTGAACAGAGAAGACCAATTGTTGCCCTAAGAGGTTGTGAGATACACAGAGACCATGAATCTGCTGACTTAGGGGTTTTACTTTTTAACAGAAGGTTCCAGGGAGTCCTCAGAGCCCCTTCCAGTGACCAAAGGGGCTCCAAGAGAGCTGCAGAGGGACTTGGGACAAGGGATGGAGGGACAGGACACAGGGAATGGCTTCCCACTGCCAAAGGGCAGGGAGAGATGGGATATTAGGAAGGAGTTCTTCCCTGTGAGGGTGGTAAGGCACTGGCACAGGTTGCCCAGAGCAGCTGTGGCTGCTCCAGCCCTGGAAGAGTTCAAGGCCAGGTTGTGTGGGGCTTGGAGCCACGTGGGCTGGTGGAAGGTGACCCTGCCCATGGCAGGGGGTAGAACATGACTAGCTTTAAGGTCCCTTCCCTGCAGAGGGACTTTGGACAAGGGCTTGGAGTGACAGGACTCGGGGAGTGACTTCCCACTGCCAGAGGGCAACTAAATACATACATCCGCTGCCAGTAGAGCCCCAAAGCTGGGGATGCTGCACACCTGGCCCAAGTGTCCCTGTGCTGGCTGGTTCCTACAGGAGGTTCCATGCTTCCTGCTGTTGGGCTGATGGGAGAGGAGCTGCCAAGGTGAAATGGAACAGTTCTCTGAGATTAAAGCAGAGGGGCTGGAGTTGAATATGTATCAGCCAAGCCTCATGATCCAGGATTTGTTAGATAAGCCAAGGATGGATCCAACACAGCCCCAGCTGCAAGGATAAATGCTGGAGACAGATCCATGTACAGGCAGCTGCAGCTGGGAGGTGTGGGACAGAATCCTCCACATTTCACACTTCTTCCTTGCAATGCCACTGACACGGGAGCATTTCTTCTAAGATATGGAATGATACCTTATGAAATGATAACTTATGAAGTGGTAACTGCCCTCATTAAAGGCCAGTTAAATCAGGAATGTCACTCTGACAAGCTCTGCTGACATTTCACAGGGTGCTGGGTTCCCCTGAGACTTGCAAACTCCAAAACTTGCTCAATCAATTCTCTCATATACACTTATAAAGACACTGTGCTCACAGCAGCAACAAGTGGTAAGATTTATTTAACAGTCATTGATTGAGGAAGATGAGGAGTTAATTCATTAAGAAAGGCTGCAGTAAATTGTTGCAAAGAGTAAACGCAGGATATACAAAGGATTCCTTGGATCTGACAGGAGGTTGGACCCAGGTAGGGATTGGGCTCTGCTCCCAGGGAACAAGGGACAGGACAATCAGAAACAGCCTCAAGCTGCACCAGGGGAGGTTCAGGTTGGATATTGAGAAAAATTTCTTCCTGGAAAGGACTCTCCAGCCCTGTCACAGGCCGCTCAGGAGAGGGGTGGAGTAACCATCCCTGGAGGTGATATCCAAAGGCAATGGTGGAAGGAACACCACAGTCTCCTGACACCTTGGCATGTGGATCCCATCACAGCCTCTCCTGTCATCACTCAGCACACGACTTATCTGCTGAAACTGTGTAAATTCTGGTTTAACAGCATATAATGCACTTCCTACAAATCCTGGCACCATCCCAAAGTGAGGTCTCTGACTAATTCCTGATCACTTGAATATTTCTGGTGGGCTGAGAGATGAATCTTGTATCAGACCCAACCAAAAAATCACATCATCTTAATTTCACAGAATCCCAGACTGATTTGGGTGGGAAGGGACCTCAAAACCCATCCAGTTCCAACCCCTGCCCTGGACAGGGACATCTTCAACTAGCCCCTGTTGCTCCAAGCCCTGTCCAACGCGGCCTAGAACACTTCCAGGGTTGTGGCATCCCATCACAAGTTCCTGTGTGCATGGCCACAGGATTGTCTGCTGAACATCTACATGGTCAGAACACAAAGCTGCACTTTACTCATTTGGGATGAAAGTACAGTCAAGCTGAACTAAAAATACAATCCTCCCCCCAACTGTGAGCAGTCATAGGCTTAAAACAACCCAATTTTAAACAGCTAATGGGATCCAGATGTATTAAATGAAAAACTTGGAGTGAAGTCATTAAAATGCACTTTGAGAAGCACAGAAATCTCTCCAGTGAATCCCAGAATAGTATGGGTTGGAAGGACCTCAAAGCTCATCCAGTCCCACCCCCAGTCATGGGCAGAGGCACCTTCCACCAGCCCAGGGTGCTCCAAGCCCCATCCAACCTGGCCTGGAACACTCCCAGGGACGGAGCAGCCAGCGAAGTGCCTCACCACCCTCATAGCCAGGAACTCCCTCCCAATATCCCATCTCTCCCTGACCTCTGGCAATGGGAAGCCATTCCCTGTGTCCTGTCCCTCCAGGCCCTTGTCCCAAGCTCCTCTGCAGCTCTTGGAGCTCCTTTAGGCACTGGAAGGGGCTCTAAGGTCTCTTTAGAGCCTTCTCCAGGCTGAAGAATCCCAACTTTTTTAGCCTTTCACCATAGCAGAGGTTGTCCAGCAAACGAACTGACTGAATGGGTTTCTGTCACCCAAAGCAGGTCTGACTCCTCCCACCCCAGGAAGCAGCTCCATCCCTTCCCTCAGAGCATCCTAGTACACATCAGGTTTCTCCATGAGCTGATTCAAGTCACTCACCAGGCATAAAGCTGCCAGCCCTTACACCACAAGGTTCATTTCCATAGGGTGCCGAGGTGTGCCAGCCCACAGTAGGGTCCCCAGGGCAGCCCAGGTCTAGCCAGGGTCAGTGAAGATTGGGCACAGCCCAAAGTCCTGGGCAGAAAGTCTCCTAAGCAGCTCAGCAAACCCTTGGCATCAGCAGGTGCCCGGAGGCCAGTGTCACCAGGACTGTGCCTTGGAGACGATGGGCTGGGGGAAGGGAACAGGTTTCTGGGTGCTGATTCACACAGAGCAGAGAGGTAACCAAATGTGAACCCTACAGGAAGCTAACACAGGCGTTCGGAGAGGGGAAGATGTGGTCATGTTTCTTTGAACTCCCCTGGGGCTTCTCCATCACATCTCACGTCTCACCGTGGTCTGCAGCTTCCTCATGATGGGGAAGCAAAGGGACAGGCACTGATCTTTGCTGCCTGTGATCAGCAACAGGATCCAAGGGAAAAGCATGGAGCTGTGTCAGGGGATGTTAAGGCTGAGTGTCAGGAGAAGGTTCTTCCTCCAGAGGGTGTCTGGGCACTGGAACAGCTCCCCAGGGCACTGGTCATGGCCCCAAGCCTGACAGAGGTCAAGGAGTGCTTGGACAATGCTCTCAGGCACATGGTGGGATTGTTGAGGGGTCCTGTGCAGGGCCAGGAGCGGGACTGATGATCCTTGTGGGTCCCGTCCCATTCATGATATTCCGTGATTCATCTCAGTCTGGCTGCACTGGGGCAGCAGAACTGCTCTCCTCCAGGCTGAAGAGCTCCTTACACCCAACTCATTACCCTCAGGTCTCTGATCTCCATTACTGCAGCTAATCTCTGCCAATACACATTGCAATAAAAGAAAAATATTCTACAAATGTCACATTGTGATTATGGAGAATCTCTGACCCAGCACAGCCCAGGTTAGATTGGATATTGGGAAGGAATTCCTCCCTCTGAGGGTGGTGAGGCACTGGCACAGGTTGCCCAGAGCAGCTGTGGCTGCCATCCCTGGGAGTGTTCCAGGCCAGGCCGGATGGGGCTTGGAGCAACCTGGACTGGTGGGAGGTGTCCCTGCCCATGCCAGGGGTGGAGTGGAATGAGCTTTAATGTCCCTTCCCACCCAAACCATTCCAGGAGTTGATGCCAAGACAGCACCAGTGCGAGTGTTTCATGTTTCGGAAAGGAACCATGAATTACCCACTGCCCTGCAGCTTCCTCATTTCCACCCCACAAAACAGCATTTTCTTCATCAGTAAAACCACACAGTTTTGGAAACAGTTGATTTAGACAATTTAGAAATTCTCCAAATAACTTATAGGTGGAGGAATTGATGAAGATAATACCACTCCAATGATCCCATTTACCGCCAGCCGTGGGGGACTGTGCTGAAATACAAGCCTGTGCCTCCAAGCCCTAAATTTGGGGTGAAAGTACAGCCAGCAGAGATGAACTTGAACTGTCTCCCTCATTCCCTGCTCTGCTGTTACCTGCTGTCACTTAAGCAAAGTGCCAACAAGCTTCCAGGGCCAGGAAGGCTGTGTACAACATTCAGCACAGTGGGCAAAGATCCAGGAGCCAGAACAGGGTGTAACATGCTCAGCGAAGGGTTCACCATCAAGACTTGGAATCATCAAATCCGAGACTGCTTTGTGTTGGAAGGGACCTTAAAGATCATCCAGTCCCACCCCTGGCATGGGCAGGGACACCTTCCACCAGCCCAGGTTGCTCCAAGCCCCATCCAACCTGGCCTGGAACACTTCTAGGGATTAGCTAAGATCAAATTCAGTTTCCTCTCTGCCCTTTACAGAGCAGTTTCCAGACCCACTGTCAAGAAACATCAAATTAATAAGGTCACTGCTCTGCTCATGTTGATTCAGCAGTGCAAGAGCTCCCTTTTCAGCAGCAGCATTTCCCAGGGTATCCTGAATCCATGGTAGTTACTTCTAGCCAGTTTTCCCTGAATTCTTTTTAGTGTAACTTACTGCCATTGTAAGCTCCTGGTTCTGTAGGCATGAGTCACAGAATCATGGAATCACAGCTGGTTGGGGTTGGAGGGACCTCAAAGCTCATGTCATCCCATCCTCTGCCATGGGCAGGGACACCTTCCACTAGTCCAGGTTGCTCCAAGCCCCATCCAACCTGGTTGGGGTTGGAGGGACCTTAAAGCTCATCCCACCCTCTGACATGGGCAGGAACACCTTCCACTAGTCCAGGTTGCTCCAAACCCCATCCAACCTGGCCTGGAACATTTCCAGGGATTAGCTCAGATCAAATTCAGTTTCCTCTCTGCCCTTTACAGAGCAGTTTCCAGACACCACTCTCAAGAAACATCAAACTGAAGTTCTACAAGTTCTTCCTCCCACAGTTGCTTGTCATTAACTCTTCCTGATTCACTCCAGATGGGAATGCTCACTCAGGAACAGCGAGGTCTGCATGTGGAACTGATTGTCAACAGCACTTCCAGCTCACACCCCAAACTCATTTTCATTAATGTGCAAATGCTCATTAAAAATAGCTGAGACACATCCCATCCTGTCACGGGCTCCAGGGCCGTCGGCAGCACAGCCCCCACGGACACGGGGGCACCCAGGACAGCTCTGACAGTGGATCCCACCACTCAGGGCTGAGAACCAAGGAAGAGCCGTGTCGAGGTACTCACAGTTCTGGTGAAAACACACAGTGCACAAACCCTCAGTGCTGACCCTGGATGGTGCTCCTGGTTCCAGCAGTTCCACCCCAGCCCCGCAGTGTCATGGAAGCAATGAAGTGTTGGGTTGTCTTCCTCAGCAAGAAACTACCCAGTCAGATTTGGAGCCCTGGGCCGAGGCACTGCCATGGCAGCACAGGACACTGGCAAAATCCAGCTGTTAACGGGACAAACCCATTCCTTTCCCTCTGCTTTATTCTCGCCGGCCGCTGAAGATCCTGCAGATGTCAGAGACACTCCCCTTCCACAGGCAGACACAACTGAGCCTCCAAATTAAAGTCTGGCAAGTGAAAAAGGTCTTTCAAAGCAGAATGCTGGGCAGCCTCAGCTACAGGCACTCCCACTTCCACAGCCTCCCAACAGCACTGCAGGAATGAACTGCTCGAAGGAGGAAGGAGAAAGTCTCCCTGCATACCTTGGGCTGCCACTGGCACTGCTGGGACAGGGACAGGGGGACAGAGGGAGAGGCAGGGAGAGCAACCTCCCCCCACTCAGTCTCTGCTTCACACTGACTGGGATCTCTGTACTCTGAGCTATCAGCTGCTTCCGAAGCAATGCAGGAAGCACCAGTGCAAACCCCACACAGCTGCCTGGAATATATGGGATGAGAGTGGCAAGTCCTACAGCCATCAGCTCCTACAGCCTTATGTGAGCACCACCAGCAGCTCTGATGCCTCTAAAAGTCAGGAAATTCCTGTGGGCCATGTTCTGAGAGAAAAACAATTAATTATTAACTAATTCTTTAACTACTAACTTCTTCTCCCCTTAGAGGGTGGTGAGGCCCTGGCACAGGTTGCCCAGAGCAGCTGTGGCTGTCCCATCCCTGGAAGTTTTCCATGCCAGGTTGGAGGGGACTTGGAGCAACCTGTGCCAGTGAAAGGTGTCCCTGCCCATGGCGGGGTGTGGGACTAGATAGTTTTTAAGTTGCCTTCTAAACCAAACCATTCCATAATTCCATGAACTACTGGCCTGGAAGCTGGCAAACTGCTGAGGGCTCAGGCAGTGTGCCCTGGTTGCCATCAGTAAGGACAGAGACATCTGAAGCACCAACACATGTTCTTCATTTGAAAAGATTTCATTTCCCACATGAAAATGATGAAAACATGAGCAAATTTGACTGTTAAGAAAGCCATTGCCAAGAAGCAGAATTGAAACTGCAGCTTGCTTTGAGACACTCATCAGACCATCAGCAATCACAGGGAATTGCATCACCCACCGGAAACATGGAATGGGAAAACCCTCCTCCTGGAGAAGCAAAGGAAGCAGTTAAAATAACAAATGTATTATATATTGCAGAGTCCTTCAACGCTGAAGGTGACTGCAGAGCTGGGAGAACTGCTGCAAGCTGGAACCTTGCTACTACTGATGGCAAAATTACACAGAGGCAGTGATGTGGGCAATGCTGTTCTGGAAATCAAAGAGCAGAGAAACACCAATCACAGAATCCCAGAGTCATTTGGATTGGAAAAGACTTTTGAGACCATCAAATCCAACCTGTGACCCATCACCACCTTGACAACTAGATCAGAGCACTGAATGCCACATCCAGTCATTCCTTGAACACCTCTAGGGATGGTGACTCCACCATCTCCTTGGACAGCCCCTTCCAATGCCTGACAGCCCTTTCCATGGAGAAATTCCTTTCCTCCTGATAGAATCATGAAGATTGGAAGAGACCTTAAGATCAGCAAGTCCAACCATCAACCTGTCACTCTCTGTAACCCCTAAACCATATCTTCCAGTGCCAGGTCTAGACACCTTGTAAATACTTCTAGGGATGGTGACTCCAGTACTACCCTGGGCAACCCATTCCAGTGCCTGACCATCCTAACAGAGAAAACATATTTTTTAATAGAATCATGAAGATTGGAAGAGACCTTAAGATCAGCAAGTCCAACCATCAACCTGTCACTCTCTGTAACCCCTAAACCATATCTTCCAGTGCCAGGTCTAGACACCTTGTAAATACTTCTAGGGATGGTGACTCCAGTACTACCCTGGGCAACCCATTCCAGTGCCTGACCATCCTAACAGAGAAAACATATTTTTTAATATCTAATTGGAACCTCCCCTGGCACAGCTTGAGGTATTTTCTCTTGGCCTGTCCTTTGTTCCCTGGGAGCAGACCCTGACCCCACCTAGCTGCACCTCCTGTCAGGGAGCTGGAGAGGGTGAGAAGGTCCCCTCTGAACTTTCTCTTCTCCAAATTAAGCCCCTCCCCAGTGCCCTCAGCTGTTCCTCATCAGACTTGTGCTCCAAACCCTTCCCCAGCTCCATTGCTTGTCATTGGACATGCTCCAGGACCTCAGTATCTTTCAGAGGATGCCTCCGGGACTGGAGGTGCCTCAGCAGTGCCAGCACAGGGACAGGCACTGCCCTGGGGCTGTGCCCACACCAGAGCTGCTACAAGCAGGGGCCATTGGCCTCTTGCACACCTGGGCACACTACTCTCCTTTGCAGAGAGCACAGAGCAGTGGTCCTAGGCCAGGACTTTTGGAATGAATGTATCTACCCATTCCTTAAAACCTCAGTTTCAGGAAGGATAAAAGCACTTTAATCCTGCATTGGTGAAACAGGATGGTTTTGGTCACTTGGAGCAAATACTGCAAACACCATCAACAGTTATGAAGGCTATACATACATACATACATACGTACATATATATATATATATATACACACATACATAATCTATGCACAGAGCTTCTACTTAAAATAATAGACAGGAAATTCAATCAAATTCAGAGCTATGACAAACACCATCACACGGGTAAGTCCCATTAGAGACACCCAATTTGCATGGAGCTGGTGCCACCACTGACTCCTGATGTGCTAGTGGCAGCACAGTGCAGCTGTGATATGCAAACACTCTCAGCTTCCCCAAATACCCCTTGGTCTGTGTAAAGAAACAGAGATGTCAAAGGTGGCAGGTTCTGCCCCAAACACCAGCCAGTGCTCTGTCACTGTGGTTCTGACAGGCACAAGCAAATGGCCAAGAAGGCTAACGTTCTCTGGCTTGTACCAGGGGCTTGTACCAGACCCAACCCCTGCATGTGCTGTGTGTCCTGCCAGCACCTCACAGCACCTGCTCAGCAGTCAGGAATCACGTGTGAGAAAAACCATGTCTGACAGCAAAGAACACCAGGAGGCTGTCGAGATGCTCCATCCCTGGGAGTATCCAAGGCCAGGCTGGATGAGGCTTGGAGCAACCTGGGCTCGTGGAAGGTGTCCCTGCCCACAGCAGGTGGTGGAACTGGATGAGCTTTGAAGTCCCTCCCAACTCAAACCAGTCTGGGATTCTAAGAAATCACATTTCCCTGCGTTTCAGTGGAAATATTTGGAGCCACACTACAAACACTGTAGCCATGGGAACTACCCCCAGAGGGCTGTGCTCCCCACACCAGCCAGGGACACAGGGCAGGAGCGACGTCCAAGGCTTCCCAGCTTACACCCCAACAGCAGCATGATTCCATGGATTCCAAATAACTACAGCTTTGGGCTGGCTCTGCTCCTTACGGAAAAAGCACTTTGATAATGAGCATTTCCCAATGGGATGAGCTGTGCAGGCAATGAGCAGAAGGCAGGGGTATAAATCCCTGTTTATAACCCAGTTTTAATGTGCCCAAAATACCAATCAAGCACAGAGCCCTGGGTAAGTGCCTGTGACCACCCACAGCCCAATGACCACTGCTCAGGCCACTCTAAAAATAGAGAGTTTGCCATGAAGTCTAAAGAAAATACAACTCAGAATGCTAGAGAGTTGCCCTGGGAGGTGCACACTCCACACCTAGGCACAGTGACACACTGACCTGAAGAGAAGCTCCACTAACCTAAATAAAGGCAAAAGGAACATTTCTGGCTCTGTGTGTGCAAATTCCTCCGTGAGTTGCACAATGTGATCCTCAAGAACAGCTTCCTCCCAAGTCACATGCACAGGCAGGAACTAGCTGCATCGAGAAGAGCTGAGCTTTCCACCAAATCTCCAACAGTAAGAGACAAAGTGACATTTTTTCAGCTTCTTTCTGGAAGCTATTTCAGGCAGGTGGCAGTGCCTGGGCAGGGAATGGCTGCTGGAGGGAGCCCAGAGCCACTGGCACACAAAGCTCTTGCAGTAAAGCAGGTGCCACCTCCCAGCTGTGACCTGGCATTTCTGTGGCTCCCAGGGGTTTCCCCTTAGCTACATGATAATGCACAAACTGTCAGGTACAGAACAGTGTTTTACTCTTTATTCCCATTTTCCCAAGCCATGGGCCATTGGCAGTGAACACTATTTAATTACACTAGGTATTTTCCTTCGCTGCCCTAATTAAGAGGAGTTTATGGTCAAAACCTATTTTAATGATACCCAAATCTTCTAACCTATTTTCAGTACCTGATATTTTGCCAAATATGGTGACTTTTCACTTGAAACATTAATCTGGTCCCACAAAATTCTGGGAGCCAGAAAGGATCTCCCTGTTGTATAAAGACTGAAGACAAGCAGATCATTGGCTAAAGGAGAAAGATTATCCATAATCTCACCAAGTTCATTTCTTCCTTTCCTTATAAAGTTCACTTTACTGTCTCATCTTCTCCCACTTTTTCCCTTTTTAACACAGGAAAGTCAGGTTGGGCTTTGCTGGAGGAGACCCGTGACTGCAACAGCTCGCACAGGTGTCAGTCACAGATGCCAAACAAGATCCTTTTCTTTCAGGATGAATCCAAAAAGGGTACACCAGGTACACAGCAGAAATTGCAGGAAAATCCCATTTTGATAGCCATTTCCTTGTCAGAAGCCAGGGAAGTCCAGGCAGGTCCATTCTGGAACCAACTGCAGCTCCCAAAACCAGGGGCAGGCACTGATTGTGGTTCCACTCCAGGCAGATGCAGCTGCTCCCAGGGACACAACTTGGAGACACAAGTGTCACCTCCACACACTGTGGGGACACTCTGCCGGTAAACCTGAGGTCAGACTCAACCCCAGGTGTACACATGAGGTGTGCAAGGACACTGGTACAGGAAATCTGTATTCCATGCTCACAACAACCACCTGCACCTTGTCCTACAAAACACTAGTGAGATGGTACTTAAAGCAGCTCAACAAGGCCTTTTTACACTGTAAGTTTCAGGACAGTTTAAAACACCACACAACTCAAGGAGTGTCACCAGTGTCTTTTTGGAATCACAGAATGCTTTGGGTTGGAAAATTCCTCTAAGATCATGCAGTCCAACCACTCCCCCAGCACTGCCAAGGTCACCACTAACCATGTCCCCAAGTGCCACATCCACACGGCTGTTAAATCCCTCCAGGGATGTGCCTCCACCCTGCCCTGGGCAGCTGTGCCAGGGCTGGACAGCCCTTTTCATGAAGGAATTGTTCTCAATACCCAATCTAAACCTCTCCTGGTGCAACTGAGGCTGTTTCCACAAGCCCTATAACCCCAAAAAGCTGTTTTTATCACCAAACTCCAAGGAAAGGAGTTTCACTTCAAGGCCCAAGACGCTGTGTGTGTCTCACTTCTGATGGGCACAGAGGGACCTCAAAAGCTCCTGCCAGATGAAACTCTGCCAGATGTTCCTGCTGGAACAGCCACCCCTTCCCTTACCTTCCTGGGGCACTGCATAGAGCTGCTCCATGAACATCCCTGCTGCTCCAGCTCCGCAGCCAGCGCGTGGGGCTGGGATTGGTGCTGTGCCCCCTGGAGCCCTGCCAGGCCCATGTGGCTCTGCAGATGCCCCAAGGTTTATGTCCCTCCTGAAATCAAAGTGTCAGTTTGGCTGCTGTCAGAGCCCTTTATTTTTGTACATATAAGGAAGTGGCTGTTGATGTTATCCGAAGGCACTTCCTGTTTTATGTGGGGATGAGCAAAAATACTGTCACGTCAAGCAAAATCGCCGTCTTGGAGAGCTCAGGTTGAAGCCTGAGTCAAAGTAAAGCTCATTGTTCGCTGCCTGTCACACTCTGCATTCAGTTAGTTTATTTTTGACACAGTTCTGTACTCTCACCAGAAAACTATCCTCCCCAATCCCTGCAAAAACAAGCAGCTGTGTCCTGTCCGAGTGCTGCTTCCCACCAAAACCCTCAGGATGGGTCAGATTCCAAAGGGCTTGGGGGATGCTGCCAAGCCCATAGGTGACACAGGGCCAGCAGCCAAGCAGTGCCACGGGACAATTCCAGCTGAGTTTGGGCTATTCTCCAATTTAACCATGAGGTTTCTTTTTTTTTTTTAATGAGGAAGGAGGTTTTTGTGTGTTCCCTGTCGGCACAGCCAGGCCAGGAAGCAGCCGTGGAGGAGTGCTGCATTCCAGGGCTGATGCACCACAGCTCCACACCAAAGGAATCTTCCTAATTGGAATGTAAAGCCTTGCTGGGTAAAGAAGAGCAAACAAATCTACCAAGTGAAAATAAATCCAGCAGGAAAAGGCATGGAGGGAGCATGAGGAGAGCTGCCAGCAGCAATCCCACATCAGTCAGGATGTTCACTGCCAGGGGCTCCTGGGGCTGCAGATTCCCTACTGCCACTTTCACTTGTCCCTGACTGCAGGACAGGGAGATGAACCATGTCTGGGACCAAGCAGAAGCCACTTTCTGCTTTCATTCTGCTCTTCATGGAACTTTTCTGGATATTAAATGTTAGTTTTTATATGTAACACAGAATCCCATAATCACTGAGGTTGGAAAAGCTCTCCAAGATCATCGAGTCCAACCTGTGACCCATCACCACCTTGTCAACTAGACCAGAACACTGAGTGCCACGTCCAGTGATTCCACCCCCTCCCTGGACAGCCCCTTCCAATGCCTGACAGCCCTTTCCATGGTGAAATTCCTCCCGATGGCCAACCTGAACATACCCTGGCACAGCTTGAAGCTGTTTCCCCTTGCCCTCTCCCTTATTCCCTGGGAGCAGAGCCTGACCCCACCGGGCTGCACATCCTGTCAGAGAGTTGCAGAGAGCAGAAGGTTCCCCTGAGCCTCCTTTTCTCCAGGCTGAGCCCCCACAGCTCCCTCAGCTGCTCCTGCCGCTCCAGCCCCTTCCCCAGCTCCAGCCCCTCAATGTCCTTC
Source organism: Acanthisitta chloris (assembly GCF_000695815.1). Lineage (NCBI taxonomy): Eukaryota > Metazoa > Chordata > Aves > Passeriformes > Acanthisittidae > Acanthisitta > Acanthisitta chloris. The sequence goes on from NW_008681958.1 coordinate 29,904, forward strand.
TTGTCATGAGGGTCCCAGAACTGGACACAGCAGTAGCACAGGTGAATGCTATAGGGGATGGGAAAGTCTAGTGTCTGGGGGGGTGAAGCACCAAGGAATATGTGTCCCCTGGCATTTTGCTGCCTCAGGAGGGTCCATCACTGCTGCTTGCTCCCATGGAACTGTGTGAAGCGACACACAGAGGCAATAAAATCACCAGGTGAGGTGATCTGCAGCTCCAAAAATTCCTTGCACAGAGAAGCTGTCCCTGCTTTAGTGAACCAGCACATTGTTCATCCAAAAGTTCTGAAGGGGAAGCTGAAGGAGAAAGCCATGACCATCTGGCAACGCCTTGCTGTGACTGGAAGTGTTCATTACTAACGAAGAGCAGTTCACACCAAGGAACACCAGCCTAGAGGGACAAAGGGTCACCCCCAATCACAACACTGACCATAAGCACTGTTCTAATTCCCCATTATTTCTAATTTATCAATCACTGGAGGTTCATCAACACCTATGAAAATATGACTTTATGCCAATGGTCAACATGCCACTCCCCATAAAACCCACCAGTCCCAGGCCTGAAAGGAGGTGCAAAGAGGAGCAAACCCCCTGTTTGTATTTATACTGAAGAACTTTCTTCACACTGTCTAGTCTGGGGTACTTTTGGCAGCCATTTCAGGGTAAGATTGCCATCCCTTCCTGCCTCAGTGCCTCCCTCCCTTCCAGCCATTTGGTAATATGGGATATAAAACTTATGTATAATATCTGTACATGTATTTCTGCATAAAGATCTCTCTAAAAGATCCATAAATTTCCTCACAGGTTCTTACCTAATATTGTAACACTG
>NW_008681958.1:30776-36072 GCF_000695815.1 Acanthisitta chloris
TATTTTGAGAGGATTAGTTAGGAATTAAAGTATCTCAGCTGGACTATTTACAGCTTTCATAGAATTATGGAATCACAGAATGGCTTGGGTTGGAAGGGACCATCCTAGTTCCAACCCTTCTGCCATGGTCAAAGGCTGGATCTGGAGTCATGTCTTACTTCTAGGGGTTTTTAGTAATTTTGTACCTCCAAGGTGCTTTAAATACTTCAAATTCTACATAATACTTTTTTTGTTATTGGCCTGTGACTCCAGGGAAAGGTCCAGCAGGGTCTGGCCCAGGTGAGCTGACACACCTGTGCAGTAAGAGCCTGTTCTCATTCAGTGACTCCCCACCCTGGCAGGGGCTCAGCAGCCCTCACTGCTCAGGGCAGGTCTTAACAGCTTCAAAAACTCTCTGCTTCCACTCATGGGTCCCACTGCACTGGAAATCAGTTTTAAATAATGCTTTTCCTCAGCCAAGAAATTCTGCAGATGACTGAGGAGAAAAGGAACAAAGAAAGGACTGGATTGAAGGGCAGAGTTACAACATCAGTGCTGAATACCTAAACATTGCCTGGTTTAGGAGGGAGAGGAGGCCAAAACAGGACAGGACTCAAGCCCAAACCCCACAGGACCCACCATTCACCTGACAGGCTCTAACCTCACAGACTGTGCTCACTCCCAGGCAGCGCTGTATCAAAAAGCACTAAGAGGCCTGAAGCAAACGGTGGAGCTTTCCAGGGAATGGCAGAGGATGGCAGAGAAAGCCTGGCAGGAGCAGTTGGCTTTTCCTGGGTGTGAAGCGCAGTGTGCTGGTTTGTGACTGTGTCAGGGCCTTAAACACATCTCATTACAGGCACCTGCTCCCCTCTGGTGCACCAACACTCCTGTCCAACCATGAGCACCAGGGGTAACAGCACACCTCAAGCTGTGACTGCTCCAGCCTGTCAGTAAGGCAACAGACAGGAGGGATAAACACCTCCAAGGCCTTCCCCGATGAGCCGCAAGTTAAAATCAGCACTCCTGACATGGAAAATTACCTTTCCTTTTCCACCTGCTTTTCCTCCCATCTTTGTTGCTGCAACCATCACTGCTGCTGCTGCTGTTCTCGGAGCTCTGTGAGTCAGACTGTGCATCGCTGCTCTCCTCAGAGCCCTCTGACAGCTCCTTCAGCCCGTCCAGAACGTCCTTCTGCAAGGGAACACATGGACACAGTCACCACTGCGAGAGGAACCTCCCAGGGAACAAAACCCTGAAAAGTAGAGGGGGTTTATTTACCAGGCAGTGAGTGTGGACTTATTTGTGCTCCAGGACAAAGACAGAGCTGCTTCACCACAAGCCTCACACAATGCTGCCTCTGTGAGTCCATGTGAAACACTCACTGCCAGGTGACACATCAAACGCCACCTTGGTCACCACCTCACAGGGAACTTTTCCACCCCAATCACTGATTGCAATACAAGGGCCTGGAGGGACAGGACACAGGGAATGGCTTCCCACTGCCAGAGGGCAGGGAGAGATGGGATATTGGGAAGGAATTCCTGGCTGTGAGACTGGTGAGGCACTGGCACACATTGCCCAGAGCAGCTGTGGCTGCTCCATCCCTGGGAGTGTTCCAGGCCAGGTTGGATGGGGCTTGGAGCAACCTGGGCTAGTGGAAGGTGTCTCTCTGCCCATGGCTGGATAATCTTTAAGGTCACTTCCAAAACTAACCAGTCTGGGATTCCATAATAATACACTCACACTTTAGGAGAAATACAGCCAATTGTTGAACTTCATGATATAAGTAAACCAGTTTGAGGGCTCAGAGCTCCCTGGTCCCAGGTAACATTACTGTCCCCACCAGATCAGAGCAACCCCTGACCTGCCAACACAGATCCTTGGAAAAACAGACCTGGCAGGGGCGTCTGTGTGATGCATAAGTCCTATGAGGAGCAGCTGAGGGAGCTGGGGGGGCTCAGCCTGTTCAGCTACAGGGAGGCTCAGGGTCGTTATCAGGAGGAATTTCTCCATGGAAAGGGCTGTCAGGCATTGGAGAGGACTGTCCAGAGAGGGGGTGGAGTCACCATCCCTGGAGGTGTTCAAGGAATGACTGAACATGACAGTGATCTGGTCTAGATGACAAGATGGTGATGGGTCACAGGCTGCACACAATGGTCTTGGAGAGCTTTTCCAACCTCAGTGATTCTGGGATTCTGTGAGATACCTCTGCTGCCAAGGCTGTGGGTGCAGGTCCATTCACCTGCATTCACCTGTGTGGTTATAGGCTGTAACAGCTCCAGAGGGAACAGCAGAGGTTTTGTCCTGCCCACACCGACCCCAGCCTGCCCTCTAGTGCTTATCCCAACAGATTCGGGACTCTGCACTAATTTCCACTGTAGGTTAATTAGCAACAACAGACTGTTCAGTGCTGCTGAGGTGTTCAGTTGTGTGGGGGATGCCACCCTTGTCCTCCACCCAAATAGCTCCAGGCACCTCTCAGAGGCATGAGCCATGTAGGGACAGACAGCAGCCACAAGCACCAGCCCTCCCCAACTCTCATCCCTACTCCACCCCTTCTGTTCCATCCCCTCAGCCACACCTGAACTGCTGCTATCATCCCAAATTCCTTGTGAGTAACCTAAGTGACCTGTTCAGTCTTCACTGTAGGAGACACCAGGCTGTAACAGCTGGACAGACACACAGGTCTGTATGTGTGTCTCTGCCTGCTGGGAAATGTACATAAAACCAGCTCTGCCTGGACCTAGAGACAACTGATTCTTTGTCCTGTCCCTGATTTCAGAGACAGGAGTGATTCCCACAGGTAAGGCCACGTAAGATGACACAAGGGTTGTCAGTGTTAATGGTTCTGTGATTCTATTTCTATCAAGGATGTAGTGAGAGGAGGAAAAGGTTCCTTGTGGGGACACCCACACCAAACAGGTCTGTGTGCAACATCTCCAGAGTCAAATTCCCTTCCAGTATTTACCTGGGGAAACACTTTCCAATACAGATTCTTTTTAATTATGCCAATCAGACAAATCAAGGAATCCACATTTCTCCCTACACATGGTCTCTGCCTGACTAACAGGTTGAGGATAAGATCATTTTTCATTTCTAGGTACAAGCTGAGAGCAGTGAAGATAAAGTCACTAAAGTTTCATTAACCTTTTAATTACTCTTTTATTTCTGAGACAGTAATTAACATCAGCAAAATACACTGTGGATAAAAACAAGCACCTCCAGCTGTACCTTCACACCAAGGTACTCACGAGAAGCCTCAGCATATCCATGTGGAGGGAAAGCTTACACTGCAGTTCCTGCCAATGAGGAACAGTCCCCTCTTCAGGATTATACTGGATAACTGGATGACACGGAATTGCTTCCTGGAAAGGGCTGTCAGGCATTGGAAGGGGCTGTCCAGGGAGGGGGTGGAGTTACCATCCCTGGAGGTGTTCAAGGAATGACTGATGTGGCACTCAGTGCTCTGGTCTAGTTGACAAGGTGGTGATGGGTCACAGGCTGGACTCAATGGTCTTGGAGGGCTTTTCCAGCGAGACTGTGACTGTAATCCAACGTATTTTAAATGGATAAAAATCACCTAAGCATCCAAAGGATGCCAGCCCAGGAACTCACCTTCAGGGTGTAGACTCCCATGCGTCCTGGGACCTTGTAGAAGATTCCCTCTTCCCCACGGGAGTTGGTGTGTAACATGGCATTCAGGCAGGCCAGGGGAGATGTCCCACTGCAAGGAAACACCCGGTCAGTGCCTGGGTGGCTCTGGATGCTCATCCCCTGCTGGGAAGCAGCCATGGCCCCTTACCCCACCACCATGCATGCAGAGGCAGAAAGATTCCAGATCCAACTTTTATTCCCAAGGAGAACAGAAGTTGAAGCTGCCACGATAAGCCACAGTGAAACCAGTCCATGTATGCTCCAGTCCCAGGAAAAAAGCAAACAAAAAGGCCCCATGTTCAGGCTCTGCAAGACTTCATCAGAATGATCAGAAAGTTTTACAGCTGAGGATGCTCCACGCTGCTCGTGTGAGCCTTGGAGCAGGTCTGGGGTGAGCTGACAATGAGCTGCAGAGAGAGTGCATTGTGGGTTTTTCCCAGAAAACCAATTACACAATTTCCACTGAAAAGAGCAGAGCTCTCTGATCCCAGCCAGGAGAATGGATCCAGCTTTTCACTGGTGCTGGTGAGGGTTTTTGTTTGGTTTTATTCAACCCATTCTGCTGTAGACAGGAGCAAACCCAGGTGGGCACAGCACAGCAGGTGACTTGTGTTCTCACTGCAGGCACAGGTGGATCACAGCCTCTACACATGGGGATGAGCACAGCCTTGCACAGAAATGAGGTGGGAAGTTCTCCCTGTCACAAAGGTTTGAACCAGCACAACCAAATTGACTAAAAACCTAAATTTGTGACTGATGGAGTGAACTTCCTGAGCAGGAGACACAGCTGTGTCTGGAGTAAACTGCGCTGTCAACATTCCAACAAATCCCACCAAAAACGGTGGAGGGAAGGAAAGGGTAATGCAGGGGAGGATCAGCACAGCCCTCCAACAACATGGGCAGGGCCTGGGAGCTGCAGCTCTGCCCAAGAGCACCAAAGTGAACATACAGCAAGACACAAGTCCCTGCTGGGATCTGGATGGGCTGATCCATGGGATCCATGGGCCAAGGTCAACGGTGGGGAGGTCAACAAGGCCAAGTAAGTGCAGGTCCTGCCCTTGGGTCACCACAACCCCACGGAATGCTCCAGGCTGGGGCAGAGCAGCTGCAAAGCTGGAAAAGGCTCTGGGGGTGCTGGTGGCAGCAGGTGGACATGAGCCCAGGTGTGCCCAGGTCTGGATGGGCTGATCCATGGGATCCATGGGCCAAGGTCAACGGTGGGGAGGTCAACAAGGCCAAGTAAGTGCAGGTCCTGCCCTTGGGTCACCACAACCCCACGGAATGCTCCAGGCTGGGGCAGAGCAGCTGCAAAGCTGGAAAAGGCTCTGGGGGTGCTGGTGGCAGCAGGTGGACATGAGCCCAGGTGTGCCCAGGTGGCCAAGAGGCCAAGCCAATCAGCAGGAAGGGCTGAGGGAGCTGTGGGGGCTCAGTCTGGAGAACAGAATGCTCCAATGAGACCTCAGAGGCCCTTCCAGTGACCCAAGCCGCTCCAACAGAGCTGCAGAGGGACTTGGGACAAGGGATGGAGGGACAGGACACAGGGAATGGCTTCCCACTGCTAGAGGTCAGGGAGAGATAGGATATTTGGAAGGAATTCTTGGCTGTGAGGGTGTTGAGGCACTGGCACAGGTTGCCCAGAGCAGCTGTGGCTGCTCCATCCCTG
>NW_008681958.1:36114-40828 GCF_000695815.1 Acanthisitta chloris
GGAAGCTGCCCCTGCCAATGGCAGGGGGTGGGACTGGATGAGCTTTGAGGTCCTTCCAGCCCAAATCATTCTTGGATTTTACAATTTTATACTCTTTTCCCAATCACTCCCAGCATGTGGAACCACATGGATCACAGTGAATCCCTCCACACCCACAAAGTCCCAGGGGCTGAGGAGAGCTCTGCCACGTACCTGACCTGTACCTCACCGAGCACATTCTTTCTAAAAGCTGCATCAGAGCCAAACATCGATGTTTAGCCAAGCGCTGCATAAGGTCTGGGCAGAGCTGTGCTCTGGAAGCTCCCCAAGGAATTAAGCCTAGGCAGGACTCATCTTTACCAAAGCTATACTCCCCTGGCCCCTCACTGCTCCTACTGAACTCATTTGCTGCTTAACAGCTTCTCTGCTATTTTTAATTCATTATTTTCTCCTGCTTACCCACCCTGATGTACCTGCCTGCCCCTGTAGGCTCTGCTGGAAGCTGCCACAGATCTGGCACTACTCCAGCTTGTCGCACAGCCTATTGCCACCATCTTATAGTTAAAATCAGTCAACAAATCCCACTTAACTTCCAAAAAAAATGGGTTTGATTTGGGTGGAAGATCCATGACCATGTCACATCCTTTCTGCCTCTATGAGCGAGTACTCGTAAGCACTCAATTCCTATAGGAACTCTCCTATTCCCAGGACTATCTCTCACTCTAAGCCCTGCTCTGGGTGAAGGGTGGTGGTTCCCAGCTCTGACCAGTCTGACCAGTGTCCCAAGGCAGCTGCAGAAGGACAGGAGAGAGGCTGCTGCTGCAGGGTCATGTGAGCTGTGCCAGCAGCAGATCCCAACTGAACGGATCTGGATCTCCACTGACACAGGAGCCTCCAAACTGGACATAAAAACTTCCAAACTTTAAAAACCACACCAAACCACACCCAGAAAGGTAAATGGAAACAAGCCAAAATGCTCCCCCAAACTCAGATGAAGCACAAGCCATTGGGGCTGTGCTGAACCTGCCTGATCCCAGAGAAAAGCACTCAGGGTGTTCTTCCTGGATAAAAGGTAGGGTTTGTCCTGGCAGTTTGCTCGCACACAAACATGCAGGAGACTGGAGCTACATCTGTTCTGAGATCAGACTTGCTCTCCTCTGGTGGACCCTTGCTGGGTGTTCGCTCTCCCTGTGCTCAGAATCCCCCAACATTCCCTTATTCCTTTCTCCAACTCCCTGTGTTCTGCACCCAGCCTGGAGAGGAGAAGGCTCCAGGGAGAACCCAGAGCCCCTTCCAGTGCCTGAAGTGGCTCCAAGAGAGCTGCAGAGGGACTTGGGATAAGGGATGGAAGGACAGTACAAGGGGAAAGGGCTTCCCATTGCCAGAGGGCAGGGATAGATGGGACACTGGGAAGGAATTCTTGGCTGTGAGGGTGGTGAGGCACTGGCACAGGCTGTCCAGAGAAGCTGTGGCTGATCCATCCCTGGAAGTGTTCCAGGCCAGGCTGGATGGGGCTTGGAGCAACCTGGTGTTGCCAGTCACAGAAAATGTTGGATTAGTAAAGATTCCCTTCTAACATCAGCTCAAAATAACCAGTTTAACAGACTGCTGGATTTTATAAACCCATGACTGATACATAAATTTTATTTCTTTACATTATTGACTGAACAAAGGGGTTTGGTGACTTGCAAATATTAATTCTATTCTGAAAATTACCATTTTCCATATCCACACCTTCATTAGTAAGTTGGAAAACTGATCTCAAGGTCACCTCTGGCAAGTGACAGTCCCTGGGCTGGCAGGATGGGCACATTCCTTACTTATTTTGACTGCTGGAAAGGCTAAACCAGCACAATGATGGTTTTTGTAGGGAAGAGGCACCTGAGGCCAGCCCACGGCACAAGAAATAGATACTCTGAGCTCTTCCCTGGTGAAGATTTCTCCAAGAGACCTGAGGTTTCAGCTTCATACATACCACATTTTTCTTCCCAGAATTCCCAAATTTAAGCCAGTTAAACCAGGGCATTTTGAACTCCACATTAATTCAAAGCTTCTTCAGATTGAGCAGGAAAAAGGGGTTTGAGTGGTAAATGAAGGTTACACAGGGAGGACTCTACTCTGAGCAGCTGCCTGTGGAAGGGGAGGAAGGAGGTGGAGCATCTCTTCCCACATTGCAATCCCTCTGGAGCATCCCTTCCCAACAGCCTCGCTCCAAGACCTCAGGGGCTGAGCTGACTTGTTCTGATTTTCAAAACAAAGTGTGACCAGACAAAAATGGTCCAAATGTTCCAATCCTGACGTACTTGGACTGTCCAAGCCCTCCCCTCAGGGCATCCCACACAGTGATTATCTATCCAGAGGTGACTACAGATTGCAGCTCCAATTTTGCTGTGGTTAGCAGCATGCTGGACTCAGCACATCGCCGCTGCCTCCGGCCCCAGGACCCAGGACTGTGGGGACCCTGCAGGAGGAGAGGCAGCTGCTGGAAACAACTGGGAATGAACTGGTTTCACACTAGTCAGGTGCACTCAGCAACAGGGAAGGGTAATCAGCTCTAAATGGAAGTTTAATACAGAGTGTTCCAGCAGTGTCTTCACTCCCCATCGTCACTGTCTGGTGTGACTGGATGAAGCTACCCAAAGGGATCAGCTCTTTCAGGGGTGAGGATTTCCCCTTCTTCTTTTGTGGAGCATCCCCTTCTTCCCCACTTTCCACATGACTCAGACATTCACACCAACAGCTTTTTGTTTAGTAGTGTATTAAAACATACTGGTTCAAAGCACACTGGTTCCAGGTGTCTGGAGGGCCAGGGCAGAGCCAGCCAGGCAGCCACCTCCATCCCAACCACAGCACATTAAACACGGGTTAGGGAAGCAGTGGATTTTCCATGTTAAATTTTGCCTCCCCCAATATGCAGCTCCCAGACACGATGCACAACCCCCACATGCAAATCAAGCACCCCCAGAGCAGGTGTGCAGGCAGCAGGGACAGGTGAGGCACAGCGAGGAGCAGGACACACTCCACAGACAACACAAGCACCGAGATTCCCAGTTTGCATCCCGTGGGAGTGTGGATGCAAACAGCACGGGGAAGGCGGAGCAGGGGATGGAAGCCTTACACCAGGTGCACTACCAAGGGAAGGTTTAAGGCTGTGGCACAAGCAGGTGCTCTGCAATTAAGGGTTTGCAGGAGAGGAGCAGCTTTAGAACACGCAGCAGTGGGTCTTACCTTCTGGAAGTGGAGTGCAACCCAAAAAAAGGAGAGAAACACCCCTTTAAAAACTTGAGCAAAACAATGAACTCATCATTAATTAACACAAACCCTCCCCCCAGCCACGAGCACCAAAGTTTAACCATTTTGGGTCACTCTGCAGTAGTGTTGAGCCCAGGAGAGCTCTGAGAGACCTTGGGAGGGAGCTATGCACCTGCCAGGTGGTTCCAGTCCCTTCCCAACACAGCTGGGAGACAGCTCCCAACTGTCTGTCACCTTCACCTGGTAATGAAATTTCTAGGAGCCAGGTGGGGCCTTTTAGGAAGTCTCCCATGTAGACAGGCAGGGGAATAGGAATTTACTTACTCCTTCACCACCACCCCCTCCCCCCCCCACTACTCACAGCTCCCAACTCCAGGGCATACAGCAGCTCTGCAAGCCAAACTGCTAGTGTTTACTGCATCAGGACCTTCTTCACCTCCATGGATGATCCATGACCTCACTAAGCCACACTACTGCAAACAAATACACCCCTGGCCCCACTGGAATATCCCCCAGCAGTGGAGTTGGGGCATGTACAGTGTTCCACACTCTACAACCAGTTTTGGCATACCAGGACTCCCAGTCTGGAGCTTTGGCTGCACATAAGGAGGATTTTGAAGATTCCTGGAGCTGCTACATACACATAAACCAGGAATAGGTGGGGGATTCAAAGCAAGGCTAGTGCAGCTGGTGCTCACAGTGAGTTTGGAAGGAGCCCTCCTTAGACCGCGGTGTAAAAGAGGGCTCAGGAGGCACTTGTGGATGAGGACCAGACCGGAGAACACTATAAAGCTCTTAGGAACACATTGAAGCTGGAATAATTTATAACTTTAATTAACAGGTTGTCACAATAACTGGATCTGAGCTGCAGGAACAGCAGAGACTCCGAGATGCTGAGTCCTGGATAAGAACAAATGTCCTTTACAGGGGCTCCTGACCTTCTCAGATGTTTACAGGTGTAAGCAAAACCTTTGGGTTCCCAGCACTGCACTAGCTCCACCTCAGCAAGGTGTTCACAAACCCAACACCTGCTCAGGGGTGTTTACATCCTCCAGGAACTGTGCAGAAATCAGCATTTCCTGATTTTAAAGGGAAATACCTTCCTCTAAGGCTTTTGGGGCACAGAGCTAAAATGCCAATGGTTTTGGGTGTTCCCTCCTGTATTTCTGCTACAGAGCCATAAGCAGGTTCATGCTGAAGAGAAATTCTAAATCCAGGGGTTTTTTTGCGGCCTCAGATCTATTATTTTCTAGGAAAGAGAGTGAAGCTGTTAGGTCCCTGCAGTGCTCATCAAGAGGATTACTCCCCACATTTCTCCTTGCAAGGGCTAATACACTCCTTCACATGAAGAAAACTTCTGTGCAATTTTATTTTGAGGAAACATCAAAAACTGCTACAACCACAGGGTGAGTTGGGATGAGAAAAGGAGAATATTGTGTTAGCTATGGATTTGATACCTTCATACGAGGGATATGGAAAGAGT
>NW_008681958.1:40859-54736 GCF_000695815.1 Acanthisitta chloris
ACAGAGGAACTGAGGAGTGGGTTTAGATTAGATAATAGGAAGAAAAATTTCCCTCTGAGGGTGCTGAGGCACTGGCACAGGTTGCCCACATCAGCTGTGGCTGCTCCATCCCTGGGAGTGTTCCAGGCCAGGTTGGATGGGGCTTAGAGTAACCTGGACTAGTGGAAGGTGTCCCTGCCCATGGCAGGGGGTGGAAATGGATGAGTTTTAAGCTCCCTTCCCTCCCAAAATGTTCTGTGATTCTACGATATATATAATAAACATATTTAACTCTCCCTGCTAATGCTAACAACCCAATTCTTCTCTAGCAACACTCTCACTGAATTACTATTTTTCAAACTTAACATTTCCCCCTGCATTTATTATTTACGGGATCCACTAACTTAACTCCATGTTTGCCACAGACACCAAGAGGTACAGAAACCAGGCTCTTATCCCAAGTCCCTCTCTAGCTCTCTTGGAGCCCCTTGAGGCACTGGAAGGGGCTCTAAGGTATCCCTGGAACCTTCTCCTCTCCAGGTTGAACACCTCCAGCTCACCCAGCCTGGCTCCACGGCAGAGCTGCTCCAGCCCTCAGAGCATCTCCATGTCCTCCTCTGGACTCTCTCCAGCAGCTCCACATGATTCTACTGTTGGTGCCCCAGAGCTGGAAGCAGCACTGTGGGTGGGTCTCATCTGAGTAGGGCAGAGGGGCACAATCCTCCCCTTACCTGCTGCCCCCACACTCCAGCTGTTCCCTGTGCACTCTGCACCGGAACAATCCTGGGTCCCCATGAGGTACTGACACTGAGTACATGTTGGGAAAGGGAAAGTTCCGCGCGGGGAAGCAAGCGGCCGACTCCGTGTGGGTGATAAAGCAAGCTCCAACTTTATTGTCCGACAGGCTCTTTTTTATACAGTGCAGGACAGGCATATAACTATCAATCATTTATAATTGGCTAAGCTCTAAAGACAGCATTCAGGTACTCTCCTTACTTGTAGCTACAGCTGTGAGGATTATCTCTTACTTTCTCAGGCTTGGCTGCATTCCTACCTGTTTGCCTCAAACTTGTTTGTCTCACCCTCAAGGACAAGTTGCCCCTACCATCTGCCAAGCTGAGTTACTCCCTATCTATATATAAGTCACTATCTCCAGAGCCTTGCTTGTACACTGCATTCCCAGGTGCGTTCCCAGGACTGTTCCCGTGCGTTCCCAGGGGACTGTGTCCTTGCTCTTTTTAGCCTTCCCCAGGTGCATTCCCAGGATTATGTCCCCGCTCTCTTAGCCATTCTCCAACAAGAACAGACACAGGTTCATGATACAAGAACCAAAAGATCAGGTGGCCTGGAGCTGGTGCTGCTAGGAAGGTGTTCAAGGGACACAAATGCCATCTCCAGCTTTTCCTCGCTTCAGGAAAAGCCCTGGCAGATGCCCCTGCCTGATTCAGGGCAGAAAACACTGAACAGGAGGACAGTCATGAGTGTCCAGAGGTGACACTCAGCACACACTAACCCTGTTAAATATTAACCTGGAACTGTCACTGTGACTAACACTTGACACGAATTTAACTAAATATAGCTCCAACCTGTACTTTGCACCACAGACTTTCCACACAGATTTCACTTACAGACATCATGAAAGCCTAGAGAATCCCCTGTTCTGTCCTCAGTTACAAATGTCAGTTGATAAGTGTTTATCTCCTCCAGGAAAATCCAACCCCAACTTCCAGCTGCCTGCAGGAATTCCCTGCACCAGCACTCCTGCCCCTCACTGCTGTCAGTCCCTCTGCTGGGGGCTGACACCAACTCACACAGAAATGCTGAAGGGTCATGCAATTAAAATGCTTCCAACAAATTCCCCTTTCCCACCTGTAAAACATAGGAAAGAGCCCCAGAATCCCAGCTGTGAGGAAGACGTCCTGCACAGGACAACCCTAAGAAGTTAGTAGTACTTCTATGGACAATTTGTAGTACTTTTAGGGACATGTATATCACATTTTAAGTACTTTTATGTACATCTCCCAGTAGCATGACAAAAGTCTCACTCAGAGAGATGTGAGGAATGTCTAGTAAGAAACATGGATGTCCCCATCCTACCCACACACACACACTCAGCATTACCAGTATCAACCCATGGGCCAAGATCTAAAGGTGCCCTGGGTTATTTGAAGATTACCTTTAAAAGCAGCTGTGGATTAAATAAAGCTATTTAAGTGTCACTGATGACTTTGCTGGCACCACCTTCCAAACCAGCCCATAATTTGCCACTTCTCCTCCTCAAAGGGAGGAACCAAAGCAGGTGTGTGCTAATAGTATGATCTGTGGGACACACCTCACCCCAGAACCAGCCCCCTAACTCCCTGGGCATGAATGAAGGCTCTGAGCTACTGCAGTGACTCACCAGTTCACAGGAGGCACTGAAGCCCAAAGGCCACCTTGTGCCATGGCTTGGGTCATTCAGTTGGGAGGAACCTCTGGAAACCACCAGTCCCACCTCCAGCTCAAAGCAGCTGTGGCTGCCCCATCCCTGGAAGTGTTCCAGGCCGGGTTGGATGGGGCTTGGAGCCACCTGGGCTAGTGGAAGGTGTCCCAGGCTATGGCAGGGGGTGCAATGAAAAGGGCTTTAATGTCCCTTCCAACCCAAACCACTCTGGTCCAAATACGACTAGTGAAAAGGGAAATTTGGCTTCTGGACCTTTTTCCCCCCAAAAAAAGTGGTATAAGAACTTGTTTTGGTTAGAAATTCCATGAATATTTGAAATAAAAGCAGCCAGAGCACCACGTATGTTCTCATTTTCAGAGCTGGATGCATTTTCTTGCTTGATTAGTATTTGGGCAGAATAAGTCCCTGTGTTTGGGCGGACGCTCACAGGATGGTGCTGCACAGTGCTCCTATAAAATCCAAGGAAAATAAATCATTCCTGGCTATTAAGAGAAAAAAAAAACCAAGCAGAGATCTCTCTCAGAACGCTGATTTTGATCAGATATTCTTATACTGACTTTACCACACCCAAGGAGATCAAGGAAATCCAGTGACAAAAATCTGGATTAAAAAAGCTCCTTCTCATCCAACGAATGTCATTCTCTGTTGCCAAGTCTCACTGCCCGTCCATCCCACACATTCTAGCTCAGGGAACTCTCCCAGCTGGCTGCTGGGGATAACACCATTATCCCATACACCTTCAAAGCCTCAGTGTCTCAACATGCCCAGGCTTCCCACAGCCACGATGCCAAGGGAGATAAGGTCATAAATGTGGGATGTTGGGCAAACGCTGGAGCCAGCTGTGGGCATACTGCCAATCCTTGGGTGTTTATCCATATGGGTTTTACCTCTGCAGTCTACAAGCACTGGCCTGCAGGTGGGACAGGACCTCAGGGGATCAGGGCAGCCTGTCAAAACAGGCAACTTGAGAAAATTGGGATGACAGATCACATGAAAAGTGTAGTTTTAGCTTCAGGATGTGTGAGGGCTCCAACTCCTGGGAACACTGGCCCTAGGCTGACCTTTAAAATGTCACAATTAAAGTTACTTAAGTCCTAGGATAAAATCAAAAATCCAGGTCAGGTTTTCAGCCAGTACTACTTGGGTTTCTGTACTGCTACAAAAAAAAAAAAACAACCCAAACTTATGAAAGACCTATTCTTGCCCCAAAATGAGCCAAATGTCTGGCAAACAGCACAAATCACTGTGCCCTCAATCACTGCTGAGGTGAGTTTTTCCCACACTTAATTGCCATCTTCTTCCCTGCAATTCCAAACCCTCCCCACCAGCACCAGTGCTCTGAGCTCTCTAAACCCTCCCACCATGCCCTCGAGCTTCTTCCCAAGCTGCTGCTGCCCACATGGGATCAGCAAAGGGCCATGGACTGGCTGCACTGGAAAACAGGACAGTGACCCCAGCTGGGCTCCCCATTCCCTCTGCCTCATCCCAGCACATCTGGGGTAAAGTCACTTGGCACTTCTGAAACTGTTTTCTTTCTAGAAATCAGATATTTTAATGAGTTTGCTCTATCTAAGGATTTGAGGCCATAGATGGTGAGTTAAAAATGCACAAGCACTCTGCAGTCAGAGCTGACAGAGCTTAGGGCTGAGGTGCTTTGTGGAACTGGTTTGCTACCAAAGAAATCAGCAATTTTGTTTATTAAAAGCAGGCTGCATTGAGAAACAGTTCAAAAAGCTCTCAACACCTGGAGGCAGGTGCTAACAGGAGAGCCCAAGGTCCTGCCTGCACTCACACACTTCTGATCCAGCTGGCACAGGGCACTGCTGCCAGAGGCTTTGCCAGAACCTCCACACAAGAGGACTCAACACAAGCTCCACAAGCTCACCTGACAGCTTGTATTCCCTCTCTAAAATCCTTCTGAAAGGATTTTTCCTTTAATAAATGCTGATTTGTGTTAAGCACATCTCATTACAGGCTGTGGCTTAGCAGAACCCCAACCCAGCTACAAACACTGCCACTAACTAGAATTCAATTGCTTAGGATGTGACAAACTTTTAGGTTTTAAGCTAAATAAAACTTTATTACAACAATCTAATATTTAAGGAGAAGAATCACTACCCAGCATTCCAGTGTGGCCAAGGGGGAGAGCTGGAATTGAGTTCCACACCTTTTGGGATTGAAGATGCTGAAGAGTTTGTGCTGTCCTGGTGCCCAGCAGCTCCTTTAGAGCCTAACAACTCACTACCAGCTCAGGCTCAATCCCCCAAATCAGCACTTAAAGAAGGATGTCAACTTGAGAAGGATTATAGGCATCACTGCATTTCTGTTCTGCTTTTTTATGGCTGTTTGGTCCAAAATCTGACCCAGCCAGGCAGAGACTGGATCTTCTGGGCTCCACCTGAGCTCCTGCCTAAGGCTCTGCCCCCAAAAAACCCACTGAATTGATATAAAGGTTCATCAGTCTCAGTGCCTGGGTGTCTGCTGGCCTTGGGCTCTGCCACCAGCACTGCCCAATGCATGTCCATCCCTGGGGTGCAGCTGCAGTTTACGAGCTGTGAACACAAGCCTTCGAAGGATTAACAGCATTGAGCACAAAACTGAAGTCGCCCCAAGGCTGGCCAAGCTCTGAGCTGACTGAGTGCAGCACTGCCCCAAAGCAAGTGCATCCTCAGGGCAGGAACTCACCTTCACTTCTTTCTCACCTCCCCATGAGCTAAATGAGGACATACGGTTTCCTAACTGCTAGATAAATCCCACATTCCCCAAAAGCAAACAGCCTTGTGCCATCCACAGCTTGGGTGAAAGATGTGTTAGTGACAGCAGAATTCCTGCACTTGGGCTCTTGAGTACTTCCTGCAAGGCAGATGCATTGCTGGATCAAACTGGCAAAATGGAGTGGAAAACATGATTAAGTCAAATTTAGGACGGCTGCTGTATTCCAAAAGAGATGAACTGGCACAGACTCTTTTCCCCTCCCTTTCCTAGAAAAAAGTATAATGCTCTGTACTTCATAAGGCAAATGGTTCCCTCTCTCAGTAAAACCACTTCCCATCTCTGGGAAAGACATGGGAGCCAGGACTCTGCAATTAAGCTGTGGCAACAGCAGCTCTAGAGCTGAGTGTGGAGTTGCTCTGTCCCACCAGGCTGGCACCCTCCCCAGCCCAGCACCACATCAGGCTGCCCTGAGGGGTCAGCAAGGTTCCCTAACAGAACCACACACACCTCCAGGTAACACTGGAGAAAAGAGCACCAGGCATGAAGTGTTCTAGATAAGGATCTCTAAGTGAGGCTGCTTTGGAATTCCCTGGATAGCTCCAAGTTTTGGGTTAGGTCATTTCCATTAAACTGACTATTCACTTCTTTTTTAAAGATGAAATAAAGAACTGTGACATTTCTTTAGTCCCTGAGCCTGAAGTACCTGATCGGGTCTGGGTGATCCTGTAACAGCCTGAAGTCCTGCACACCTGGGAATTAGATGTGACCCTTATCCAGCTCCCTCTGGGAAAAGCACCAGTGACTTCAGTGCTTGTTTGCAAATGGGGCTCAAGACTCCAAATGTGCAACATTTCAGTCCCAAAAATCCTTAGGAGATGGAGGTGAACAGCTAACTACACTGAGCTGGAACCAAAGTACCAATGGGTTTTACTGGTACTTAACTCACCTGATTTCCTTAAGTCCTTCTTTCTGGATAACTTGAAGGATCTCTTTATGGCTCATAGGTGTGTTGGGATATTTCTCCAGGACCTGGCAAGCAAAAGCAGATTGAGAGGAAGTTACTCATTTGCATTTTCACTTTAATATTCATCTGCACGAAAAGCTACATTTAATGGTTTGGATTTCTCCAAGGATATGAACTGAGGAAGAATTATTGGACTTGTCACACCTCATTACCACCACCTGAAGGACACAAGGAGCAAAGAGACTTTCAGAGACTGGTTAAAGGTCTTACTTCAGCTCAATTCTCAAACTTTATTTCAAATGTGCTACCCCTAAATAACACTTCTTGGAGAATTTAATGCTCCACAGTGACAGGTTAGCTCCCTAGCCATCACCTTCCCACCAACTCCACTGGGGAATGCTCCAGAAATTGAGGTACCTCAGAAGCAACACTTCCAAAAAAAGCTGAAATCCTTCAGGTTTGCAAAGCTGAAACAACTACAGATGAGTTTGGCAGAAGGCATTAAAGAAGTTGGAGAAATTCGAGGGGTTGACACTGTTGGGCCCGTTTGAAACTCTCAGCACACAGTTCAGGCTGAAAAATTCATAAATATAGTCCATGAAAATGGTTACTCTATTGTCAAACACGTTCCCACCCCTTCCCCAGGCCAGGCCAGGCCCAGCCCAGTGCCTCAGCATCACTGTCCTCCCTACCAAAGGGGCTGAGATGCAAAAGTACCATTGCAATAGTGGCCTGAGAGATGCTTGAGGCTTCTGCCGGCAGATGCCAGTTACCACACGTCATTTGGCTATTTTCGGCAGTATTTGTGCTGGGGGAAGGGCAGGAAATGCCTCGTTTCCTTCTTAATCATCAGCTTTCCCCGTGCCCAGCACATCACCCTCAGTCCTGCCTTGGGGCTTCAGACACAGACAAACCACAGTGTGCTCAGCACAGAAACCTGCAGTGACTCTGCAAAAGGAAATCAACATTTGAATTCCTCTGTTTAACAGCTTCGTCTGAGCCCCTGCACCTCCCTCTTTCCAGGAACACCAACGTTATCCCGATGCATGCAGGTTCAGATCTCTTTGAAAGGACTCTGCAAGGCTCTAGCTGAGCTGCAGCATCTTTCCACTCAAGAGAACAAAATCCCTATTTCTGTCTAGGTCCATCTGCAGCTCTGGAAGTCCCAGCTGAGGGCCTCATCCTAGGAAAGCTCTTGTTAAGTGATGTTAAAGCCTGACTTTCTTAGAATCCAGACTGGTTCGGGTGGGAAGGACCTTAAAGGTCACCAGTTCCACCCCTTGCCATGAGCAGAGACACCTTCCACCAGCCCAGGTAGCTACCATCCAAGCCCTGTCCAGCCTGGTCTGGAACACTCCTAGGGGCGAGACAGCCACAGCTGCTCTGAGCAGATATAAGAGGGATTTGTCTGCTCTCTCACTGGTATCAGCCTCAGTGACTCATTCCACTTCACTTCCAGCTCTAACTTTGGATGCCACAGCAACAGGATCCAAACTCGAGGCTGTTGAAGAGTGATTTCAGCCTAATCAACGGAGTCTTTAGGTATATATCAGCTCCTGCTCATGTTCACACAGCACTGCCAAGAAGGCACAACACTGACTTGGAACCAAACCTGAAATCTTGTTCTGCACCACATGCAGTCCAGGAGGAGCAAGGAATTAAGATTATCTGAATTTCCACCTGTGGTGTCAATTTTTCCACTCCAGCCAGCAAAACCAGGAGAGAAGTGAAGTAGTGCTGTGAGTCCATTCACAAGTAACTTTAGGGTATTTGTAGTTTTTCACACACACAAATCCAACTGCGCATTTTTATTCCTGGGCACTGTATTCTCCTGACTTCCACGATGTGGATGTGCTCTTGACAAGTCCCATCTCGTTCACAGCCAGAGCAGCAACACCACATGGCATTAATTCTTCATTAGGCACAACCACAGAGCAAGTTAATGCCGTGTTGGACCAGAGAATCTGGTCAGGAAGAGCAGAGAGGAAGAAAAGCTTTTCTAATTATATCCTTGGCTGCTCCCAGGATGCTGCTGTGCATCTCTCCCAGGTAACCTGTCCCACCTCCTCCTTCCACAGGGCTTTCTCCCGCAGCTGAGCTCAGCAGGAGAGTCTGGCCTGCTGCCACCCTGCCTGGCTTCCTGTAAATCGTGCTGGACTGCTCTGGGAAGGTCACTCTGGAAGATCAACCAGCTCTCCTGGAATTCTCTGCTCTACAGGAGAAATTCCTAGAATCACAGGATTATTTAGATTTGAAGAGACCCTTAAGATCATTGCATCAACCATTCCCAGCACTGCTGAGGCCACCACTAATCATGTCCCTAAGCGCCATATCCACACAGCTTTTAAATCCCTCCAGACTGTGACTCCCCCTGCCCTGGGCAGCCTGTGCCAGGGCTAGACAACCCTTTCCATGAAGGAATAGTTCCCAATACCCCACCTGGCACAGCTTGAAGCTGTTTCCCCTTGTCCTGTCCCTTATTCCCTGGGAGCAGAGCCTGACCCCACCTGGCTGCACCTCCTGTCAGGACGCTGGAGAGAGCAGAAGGTTACCCTGAGGGAGCTGGAGAGAGCAGAAGGTTCCCCTGAGTCTCCTTTCTTCAGGCTGAGCCCCCACAGCTCCCTCAGCTGCTCCAGCCCCTTCCCCAGCTCCATTCCCTTCCCTGGACACTCTCCAGCCCCTCAGTGTCCTTCTTGCCATGAAGTGCCCAGAAGTGCCCCCAGGACTGGAGGTGCCTCAGCAGTGCCAGCACAGGGACAGGCACTGCCCTGGGGCTGTGCCCACACCAGTGCTGCTACAAGCCAGGGGTGAGATGCTTCCCAGAAACCTCACAGCACACATCTCCTGTGCAACCTGAGCCCTGAGCAGGCTGAAGGACAAACCAGACATAGAGAGGTTAGACAAACCACCCCTCAAATGCTCTGGGGACTCCGAGTCACCACTCCTGAGGGTTCCAAAGGCACACAAACCCCCATCACACCAGGCTCTGCACAGGGCCCAAAGAGGAGGGATGCACACTGAAATGTGCAGGAGCCACAGCACCGCAGCACTGCTTCACACACAAACACGTCAGCACACGTGTACCACAGCTGCTGTGGAGGACAAGGCACAGGCCAACAGCACTGTGGCATCAGGTTGGACTCAACTCTGGATGTCTTTTCCAACCTAAATGATCCTATGATTAATTCAGGTGCTGCTCCATGGCTGTTCTGGCTCACTGTGGCTTTGCAAAGTCAGGATCAAAGTTTCTTGTGCTGGGCAACCACCATCACAGGGGAGCCCATCAAAGGAGCAGTTTGGCTACCCGGGACCAAGATTAACCTTCACTCTCCTGATAAGAGACTCATCTCATGCTCTTCAGGAAACTTATTCAATATTGACTCTGAGCCTCCTCAGATAAACAAAACAGTTCACACCTCCAGCTGCAGCAATAACTCCATGCTGCCACACAAGCTGATCCAGAAGAACCAGCTATGAAGATTAAAGAGACACTTTAAAAATGGATTCACCTTAAGTACCTTCTCCTCTCTCTTCTGCCCTTTTAATCCCATATCAGATCTTCTGTTTGAGTCATTTTTTAGTTACTGTGTGTAAACACCTAAAAGCTACTACTGCTGTCTGCACAGACCTGGGCCGAGAGGCATTTTAGAATTAAGTCAGGGTTTATGAACTACTTTCAGAGTATGCTCAGCACCAGCTGAGATGAGCCCAAATAACAAACCAGCAAACGCCGTGCACTGTAAAAGCCTCATTTGCCTGAACTCTTCAGCTATCAGTGCTGAAGAGTGTCAGCACTCAATACAAGTGAAGCTGAGTACTTGGAGTGGGGTCTCTGGTGCTCAAATTATATCATCCTAGGTGCTGAAATTGTCTGTTTGCTCATTGTTAGCAAAAAACATTAATCACATATCGTCCCGTCCCCCCCGAGCCTCCTTTTCTCCAGGTTCAGCCCCCCCCAGCCCCATTCTGCTGCTCCAGCCCCTTCCTCAGCTCCATTCCCTTCCCTGGACAGACACACTGCAGCTCCTCAATGTCCTTCTGGGCCCAGAAGTGCCCCCAGGACTGGAGGTGCTTCACCAGTGCCAGCACAGGGGACAGACACTGCCCTGGGGCTGTGCACACGCTGGTTTTGATGAAAACCAACATGAGGACCTCAGGAATGAGCTCCTCCAGTTTCAAAACCAGGTCTTCAGGAATTTCAGCAATTGTTGAACAAACCCCAAGGTTCAGTGCTGAGTCCTGGGCTAAAGAAGGATGAAGGCTATGGCAGGGAACCCACTGCATCTCTCATGTGAAATGACTTCTCCCCTGCACTCACACTGATGGAGGTTCAGGGCTCGGTCGGAGCTGCAGAGCATTCTCAGGACACCACATTAGCATGCAGGACACCACAGCACAGTTACACTAGGGCAAGCAGCTCCCTGGGAGGCTGCAATGAATCATTCATGAAACAGGAGCTGAAACCCTCAGGGAGGGAGTTAAAAACACACATCCCTTCCCCCAGACCTGTCCAGCACAAACCACTCTTACTGGGCACACAGTTTGTTCTTACAGCTCATCCCCTGCCAGCGGGAAGAGTTGGCTGCACTATTCCATTTAGCAAAGCTCTGAGTTCTGCCCACGTAAATCCAAGGGTGTATCATGCCAGGATTCAGAGTTAAGTAGGATAAAAGCCTCATGGCAACTTGTGTGTGAAGTGGTGGGGTTTGTTTGTGGTTGGTTTTAGCAGCAATCAGCCCATCAGGGTTTAATCCAGAGATTCTCCAAGGCTGGATATGAAGGACCACCACAGATCATTAATGCTTTCAGCAAGCATTGGTAAAAATGCCCCTTGGAATTCTTGCTATTGGTTATTCCCTCGTGCAAAGGAGGAATTAAAATTGGACAACTTAACGCTGTAAACACAATCATCACTTTACACTTGAATTCCTTCCTGGAAACAGAATAGAAACTTAACAAATCCACGAATCCACAGCAAGCTAAGGAGTTACTAGCTCAGTCCCCACATGCTCTGGAGACCTAGGCAGCAAAACCTGATTATCTGGTTACACCTCAGCCTCACATCCAGCACAGACCTCTTAGCTCCTGGCCATTCCTTCCCAGGAGGGGATTGCAGCTGCAGCTACAGACACCAGCCAGAGCTGCAAGTTTCCTTTCAGCAAGAAATTATCTCTCTGCAATGCAAACCTTGGAGAGAAAGAAGTGGGTCAGCTATAAAAAGCCCAGAGTGTGTGAGGAATTCCTCCTCAGTCAGTCACCCTGGAGCAGGGCACAAATGCCACTGCAGCCGCAGGGACACGGCAGGGACGGGGATGGAGGATCTGACCCAGATTGCAGGATCTGCTCTACTCATCCAATTAGCCAAATGCTATCCAAGGTTTTAGCCAGAAACGAGGTCGAGGGAATGGACAATTCCATGTCAGCAGAACCCAAGTGCCACTAAGCACCAGGACATGTTGGTATCTCACACTGTGCCGTGTCACAGTACCTGAGTGTGTCTGGACACCTCACACTGTGCCGTGTCATGGTGTCTGAGTGTGAACACCCCACACTGCTATGCCACAGAGTCTGAGTGTGAACACCTCACACTGTGCCGTGTCACAGCACCTGTGTTTGAACAGCAGTGGAAAGGTAAGATCCAGAGGTCTGTTTCACCTCAGGGACACAGGCAGCTGCACAACTCTTGAGTGCAACAACAGCTTGGAGAAGGACACAGGCCATGCTGCCACTGCAGCTCCAGAGGTGCTCACTCTTGTTTCTGCTGTGATACAGCACCAGAGAGGTGAAGTGAAACAGGGACACAGGTCTGAAGTTGTACCTCATGGCTCAGCAGAGACAGGAACCAACACTAGAATCCCAGTCTGATTTGGATGGGAAGGGATCTTGAAAGCTCATCCAGTCCCATTCCCCTGCCATGGGCAGGGACACCTCCCACCAGCCCAGGTTGCTCCAAGCCCCATCCAACCTGGCCTGGAACACTCCCAGGGACGGAGCAGCCACAGCTGCTCTGGGCAGCTTGTGCCAGTGCCTCACCACCCTCACAGGGAGGAATTCCTTCCCAGTATCTCATCTAAATCAACCCTCTGAATTGTCTGTATTTGTGATGTTTCATCTTAAGCATATGAGAGGACACTGAAGTACTGTTTCAATCAAACCATTTCTGGATAGGCAGAAAACCTGTCCAACCGAAAAACAACGTGACCATTCTGCAGACTACTCCATGCTCTCATGGACTTCCAAAACTCCCACCCAGATGCTTGACAAGCTCTGCTTTAAGTGGAGAACAGTTTGAAAAAATCTCAACAGGATTATATCAACCTCAAAGACTGGGAGAGGTTTGCTGTTTAGGACAGATTTTTGTTGGGAAAACCCAAAAGTGCTCATCCCTACAAAACAACTCAAAGCTCCTGGCCTTGGAGCTTGAATCACTTAATTCAGAGACTAGAGAACACAGTGGAATGGCATGTGCGAGCTGAGGGCTGAAAGCAACATGCTTTCAGCAGTAACCTGTGTAGAATGTGGAAGAGAGGCAGATGTCCATGAGTAGGGACTAACAGAGTCATCTTTTCAAAAAAAACCCCTCTGTATTATCCCTGAAGGCTTGGGAAGACTGAGGGGGTATAGAGGAATAATCTAACAGTGACGGCAGAAGGTCAGAATTATCATCAAGAGACAATTATTAAGCCAGACCTTCTGTACAGGAGCTCCCTGACACAGCACAAGAATTCAGGCCATGGATCCAAAGTTATGTTGTACACTGAGCTGTCAAGTCTGTAGCTCCCTATAAGAATTTGTGACAATCAAATTAGCATTAGAATTTAAGGCTGGTGGCAACACCTACATTCAGTCAGTGACAGAGCATGGGACAGGCAGCAGCTGCTGCAGGCCCAACAAGCTGGTTCTCAACAAACAAATAAATGGCAATGCAGCTGGAAAGCAAACAGGGAAGAGGTCAGAGTCCCAGAATCTGAGTGCAGCAGCCTGACAAGGAAGTCACAAAAATAAACAGTGCTTAGGCAGCCATCCTGCAGGGCAGAGAGCCAGACTGCAGCCAGCTCCTGCTCCAGCCAGGTAGCACAGCAGGGCAGCAGGGAGGAGCTTCCAGGAGTTGTGTAGGAAAGCACAGGAATGGCAGAACTAACAGCTGCTCAGCTTAGACAAGTTGTTTAACCAACTGCCAGGAAAAGTCCTATTAAAGCATCAAACTCCTGTGAGCTGGAGTGTCCAGGCTGATGCTGGACAATGGTCCCACACCTCTGACACACCTCCCTTCACCCAAGGCTGAACAACCACGTGCCTGGCAAAGAGGTAAACAGAATCAGGGATCTAATCTAAGCTAAAAATAATAGCAGCTTTCATTTTAATTGAGAAGAAAAAAGCTTTATGATCAAGTTTGCTAAGTAGCATCACACACTTGTGGGTGCTAGAAACAGGCCAGAGCAAGGGCAGTGCTGGCACAGAGTCACAGAATCACTAAGGTGGGAGAAGCCCTCCAAGACCACCGAGTCTGACTTGTGACCCATCACCACCTTGACAACTAGGCCAGAACACTGAGTGACATGTCCAGTCATTCCTTGAACACCTCCAGGGATGGTGACTCCACCATCTCCTTGGACAGCCCCTTCCAATGCCTGACAGCCCTTTCCATGGAGAAATTCCTCCTAATGTCCAACCTGAACCTCCCCTGGCACAACCTGAGGCTATTTCCTCTTGTCCTGTGCCTTCTTCCCCAGGAGCAGTGCCTGACTCCCACTTGGCTGCACCTCCTGGCAGGTA
>NW_008681958.1:54758-55119 GCF_000695815.1 Acanthisitta chloris
CCATAGGAATATACTTGGGTTTAACCAGGCAAATAAATTTATGCTGACTTGAGGAGAACCAACACTTTTCATCCACATTTCTAATCCCAGACTGGTTTGGGTGGAAGGACCTTAAAGCTCGTCCCATTCCACCCCCCTGCCATGGGCAGGGGCTCCTTCCCTTAGCCCAGGTTGCTCCATCCAACCTGTCCTGGAACACTTGCAGGGATGGGGCAGCCACAACCACTATATAATCACACCGTACACTTCTTTAGAAGGGTCAACATTTAACAGCTAAAATTAGATGGCATTATGCTTATCCAATTTCAACATTTTGTGTGAAAGGCTGTACAACAGCACTAAAAGCACATTCAGTATGTCC
>NW_008681958.1:55165-61028 GCF_000695815.1 Acanthisitta chloris
CAGAGCTCTGAGAAGGTCCCACAGCTGGGTACAGCAGAGATGCTTTGGAGACACAAGAATTAGACTGATTCTTGGTCCTCTACTTTTACTGCTCCAAGCAGCTGAAGCTAACCAGAAAAGCAGAAAACCTGACAATCATAGAAAAAACCCTGAATATATATCTAAAGCATCTGCTTCTGGTGTGTTTAACACACACTGTGGGCAAGGGATGCATGTGCAGGACTGAACCAAAAAGCCACAGGATGCTATTCATTCTTCACTGGTGTGTTTGGGCAACAACACCCACCTCTCATGTCTACATTATTACACTTGCACTCACGCATATCACACCTGGGGCACACAAACTCACTCTGTAAAGCAATGAGGGCTCAGCACAGAGGACTTGAGTTGCCCTATTTTATAAAAAAATCTTCTATGAGATTCAGAGTCCAACCATATTGCTGTAAACTGATTCTTCCATTTCTTTTGGACACCAGACAACATTGTGCTGTTTACAGCACAATGCTCAGGTTCATTTACACCATCTCCTGCAGATGCTGCAAAGACCATGGAATGGTAGGTGGAAGGAGATGATCTTTAAGGTCCCTTACAGTCCAGGCCATTCTGGGATTATATATCCAGGAAACACAATTGGGTTTTGTTCTCAAACATTCTCACTTGGGAAACCTTGCACAAAGACGCTCAAGACACACTTGCACATCTGCAGGTCTCAGCTGACTGGAGAGAAGACAACTTGTGCAGAAAGAACTCATTTCAGTGTTCTTGCAGTGTTAGAGATGAGCTCACTCAGAAGTCTGTACTGTGCCTCCAAACCCTTCTGCTAAAATTATATTAAGCATGAGACCAAGCAAAAGTTATCTGAGTCTGTAGCAAACCTGGTATCTAAACTGCATTTGTTGCTTCAAATAAGAACAGAAATTCTCCTTTCTTGTGAGGATGCTGAGGCACTGGCACAAGTTGCCCAGAGCAGCTGTGGCTGCTCCATCCCTGGAAGTGTTCCAGGCCAGGTTGAATGGGGCTTGGAGCAAACTGTGCTGGTGGGAGGTGACCCTGCCCATGGCAAGGGGTGAGCTTTAAGGTCCCTTCCAACCCAAACCAGTCTGTGAGTCTGAAATACAGAGAAGATGTCTGAGATCCTTCACTAGCACTTTATTTACCTCCTGGAACACAGCGGGAGGTGAACTCAGATCCTGCTGGGAGAGGCCCTCCTGGGCAGGGCCCTGGGGATTCCCCACCTGGCACTGCTTGCTGCTCTCTGTTTCCTCTTCTATGCTGCTCTGGGAGCTGGCACTGCTGCCTCTCCCTGCTCTGCAGGAGGGAAACCACACTCCAGGGTTTTTTCCAAGTGCACTGATTCTCTGGGACAGGTGGGCTCCACTGCCCTCACTCCAAGAGCCAGACCCTCAGGTAGCTTTAAAAATAAGGTTTACTACTAATAATAGTATTTCTACTAGTAATAGAACTACCCCCACCCTATCCCAGCACTGTGTTCCAACCCCATCCATCAGCTCCACAGCTGGCACATGAACTTCCTGAGCTCCAGCCTGACCAAGCACACCTGCACACCCAACAGCAGCACATATGTGCAGTAACTCTCAGGGATTTTGATGCCTGTAAGAGGTTAAAATTCCCAGCAGGAACATAGGCTGTGTTTAAAATGGCAGGAAAATAATTGGATTATTGTGACTGGAAGAAGGATTTTGTAGTCTGCTAGTTTGCTCCAGCCATTAAAGGGGATTACACTTCCACCTCACCCATTCCAAACTCTATTTCCATAGATGAACCAATTTCCTAAGCCTCCATTTGGCTATCAGGGATGCCCAAGATGAGTTTAAAGCAACTTTCAGCTCATCAGAAATTCTAGGATCCAGAAGAGCCAATCTCAGAGGACACAACTCACATTGGGCAAAGCAGAGCTCACATCTGCAGAGCAATCCCTGACTTTACAGGGAAGTCACAGAATCACTGAAGTTGGAAATGGTCTCCAAGACCACTGAGTGCAACCTGTGACCCATGACCACCTTGACGACTAGGCCAGAGCACTGTGTGCCACGCCCAGTCATTTGCTGGACACCTCCAGGGACAGTGACTCCAGCCCCCGTCCTGGACAGCCCCTTCCAATGCCTGACAGCCCTTTCCATGGAGACATTCCCCTTGGTGGCCAACCTGAACCTCCCCTGGCATAGCTTGAGTCTGTTTCCTCTTGTCCTGTCCCTTGTTCCCTGGCACCAGAGCCTGACCTCACTTGGCTGCACCTCCTGTCAGGGAGTTGGAGAGAGCAGAAGGTTCCCCCAAGCCTCCGTTGAGCCCTCACAGCTCCCTCAGCTGCTCCAGCCCTTCCCCAGCTCTGTTCCCTTCCCTGGACATGCTCCAGACCCTCAGTGTCTGTCCCCAGAAGTGCCCCCAGGACTGGAGGTGCCTCAGCAGTACCAGCACAGAAGTCCTTAAGAAACAACTTGAAAAAATGCAGGTAAAACACATCCAAGTGCTGTGGTTGCTGGAAGATGAGAGTGAGTAAGGAGTAAAGGAAATTGCAGTTCTCTATTACCACGTGACAGAGTTGGTGCCAACTCCTGCTCAGCCTTGTGTAGCCACGAGTGTGTTCCTCTGGAAACACTGCCAGGGTGCTTTCCTGGCCAGCAGACACGTCGCTATGTCACGTGGCAGGAGGACACTGTGCAGTGCCTCAGACCCCAGAGCAGTAGCAGCAACTGCACCAGCCCTGGCCTGCAGACACCTCTGCAGAAGCATTAACAGACATAATGAGTGACCTCCACCTCTGTGGAGGAATACCAGCACGGATCTCCTTGTTCATGTTGGAAACAGGTCTTGTACCTGGACACAGAGTGAGGACAGGGAAGGAGCTGGGATAATGCACAGGGGTTTAAAACCAACAAAAAGCAGCACCAGAAAACCCAACACAGCAACAAACAACTCCCTAAAAAATAAATTCGTAACAGCTCCAGTTATTAGCTCATTCCACAGGCTAGGAATCATCACTTAAAATTCTACACCACTACCCTGTTCAGCACCTCGCTGGGAAGAGAGAAGCCTGTTCCCAGGTTCTCCAGGGAGAGCCTGCTGTGCTCCACATCAGCCTCCAGACTTTTCCCATGGAGCAATCAGGAAGGGCATGGACTGTTGGAGCCAGTCCAGAGGAGGCACCAAGGTGATCAGAGGGCTGGAGCACATTTGCTATGAGGAAAGTCTGAGAGAATTGGGACTGTTCAGCCTGGAGAGGAGAAGCTCCAGGGAGACCTTAGAGCCCCTTCCAGTGCCTCAAGGAGCTCCAAGAGAGCTGCAGAGGGACTTGGGACAAGGGCCTGGAGGGACAGGACAGGACTTTAATGTCCCTTTCCACACAAACCATTCTGGGATTCTAAGCTCAGCCCTCTGAGGCACCGCTGATAGAAAGAAATCCAGTTCAGACATCACATACATTTTAGCTATACCACGTCCTGCTCTTCTCTCAAAGGACAACCTGTGAGCACACACAGCTCCATTGGGCTGAGCAGTCCCTTTAATTCCTGTTTTACAGAATCCCCCGAAATTCTGCCTGTTTTTGCAGCAGTCTTGGAACCTTTGCAGGTTTTCAGGTTGGTGTATGTGGATGAACCAATGGACTCAGGTGCTTGTAGACAAATAACTTAACCATTTTGGGTTCATCCACCCTCTCTCCCGCATGTCTGAACAGCCAGCAAGGAAAACCAGGACCTCTCAGCTTCCTTCCCCCTTCACCCCCAGAAACTGCACCTAATAAAAAGGACAATCTTGTCAAAGTCAACTTGCCAGCACACGCAGTGGGTTTGCCCAAAACAGCTTCCTACTGGCTTGTGCCTTTGCCCTTACTCCATTATCTCCCGTGTGAGGCAGCAGATGGATCTGATGGGATGTGCTGTGCTATCAGTCTCAGCACTGACACATCTTCTCATTGCAATTCTGCCACTGACACCAGTGATGCAAACAAGCCCTGCAGCAAGGGAGAAGCTGAGTTCACCTCACAAGAGCTGCACAGTCACTGCCAACATCATGATAGTACTTGTACCAGGATACCTGCGCCTTCAGAGGTGCCCACAGCAACACATCCAGGCCCTGCCTGCCTTCCCAGGGCACTACCACTTGGGATTTCCACCCTCCAATGCCAACAAAGTCAGTCTGACCCAACAGGAAATCAGCACACAGGGCTGGAGCAGCTCTACCATGGATCCAGGCTGGGAGAGCTGACACTGTTCAGTCTGGAGAAGAGAAGACTCCAGGAAAGACCTTAGAGCCCCCTCCAGTGCCTCAAGGGGCTCCAAGAGAGCTGCAGAGGAACTTGGGACAAGGGCCTGGAGGGCCAGGACACAGGGAATGGCTTCCCACTGCCAGAGAGCAGAGAGAGATGGGATACTGGGAAGGAATTCTTGGCTGTGAAGGTGGTGGTGGCCAGAGAAGCTGTAGCTGCCCCATCCCTGGGAGTGTTCCAGGCCAGGTTGGATGGGGCTTGGAGCAACCTGGGCTGGTGGAAGGTGCCCCTGCTCATGGCAGGAGGTGGGATGAGATGGGATTTAAAAGTCCCTTCTACCCAAACCACTCTGTAATCTAGAACACAGAGCTGCAGCAGCCCCTCCTCACCAACAGGCAGTTTAAAACACTTCATTTTATGACCTTGGGTGATCCAGCCCAGGAGCATTCCCAGAGTCCATCTCCTGCCTGTGCTTCAGCACTCAGAGCTGTGCAACAGGAAACTCATCAGGTCACACATGGGGACATCCCATAAAATAAACACCAAACTTCTTCAACCTTCCCCCTGCAAACAAAGCACAGAGCCTGCTGGTGGCTTCTGGCCAGCACTGGGACTGCTTATCTGCATGAGGACAGGTCACTGTGGCACCACCAGAGTCCCATCACTGCTGTACCCATCACGGCAGAGCAGAGGACAGCAGCAGGGAGATGCATGGAGCACTCAGCTGTGCTCTGCTCCCTCTCTGCTTTGGGAATCTGCACCCCAACAGCCATGTTAAACACAGGCAAGAGGAAAAGCAACAACTCTCAGACCTGCTGACCCTCTCTGCTGCACAACTAATGTCCCTTCACCACACAGAACAACACAGCCCCTGTCCCCTTCCACCACAGCTCCTGGAGCATCAATTCCATACTGCGGTGGTGGTCATGGAATGACAGAATGGGTGGGAAGGGACCTTAAAGTTCATTCTCTTCTATCCCCCTGCCATGTGCAGGGACACCTTCCACCAGCCCAGGTGGCTCCAAGCCCCATCCAATCTGGAACACTTCCAGGGATGGAGCAGCCACAGCTGCTCTGGGCAACCTGTGCCAGTGCCTCAACACCCTCACAGCCAAGAATTCCTTCCCAATATCCCATCTCTCCCTGCTCTCTGGCAGTGGGAAGCCATTCCCTGTGTCCTGTCCCTCCAGGCCCTTGTCCCAAGTCCCTCTGCAGCTCTCTTGGAGCCCCTTGAGGCACTGGAAGGGACTCTAAGGTCTTGCAGAAGCCTTCTCATCTCCAGGTTGAATACCCCCAGCTCTCCCAGCCTGGTTCTAGAGCAGAGGTGCTCCAGCCCTCAGAGCATCTCTGTGGCCTCCTCTGGACTCTCTCCAGCAGCTCCACATCCTTCTGTTGCTGGTGCCCCAGAGCTGGAGGCAGCACTGGAGGTGGGTCTCACCTGAGCAGAGCAGAGGGCACAATCCTCCCCTCACACGCTGGGATGCAGCAGGATAATGGTTATCCCGAATCGGACTAAAGCAAGTCCTACTGAGCATCCGCTATCCTCTCCCTGCAGCAGGTTAACTAACAGGCAGCACTTACAAATTACTCAGGAACACTGAGCTGCCACAGCACATGTGTGAGCTCTGTCACAGCAGG
>NW_008681958.1:61072-62728 GCF_000695815.1 Acanthisitta chloris
CACAAGGTCCTGGCACAGGTGTGGATGAGCATCACAAACTGAGCCTGAACAGCAGTGCCTGGTCCAGCTCAGGAATTCACACATGCCACTCATGGTCACCTGAAAAGTGTGTCCTATTCACCTCCACATCTGTACTCCACATACTATCAGCTGCTCACCTTAATGAAGGTTTTTGAGCTGCTGGGACACTCAGCCCTTGTCCCCAGCAAAGCCACCAGCTAAAAGCCATCTGCAGCTGCACATGCAGAGAAGAGGGCAGGAAATGAGAACAAGGTTGTTTATCAACAGTCACTTCCTCCTCAAGCACACTGCCTGCACGGGGACCCTTTCCTCACCTCCCTCTGCAGTCCTGCCCCAGCTAGCAGTCCCACACATGGCTGAACATGCTAGACAGAGACAGCACAGCTGGTGTCCTACTGAATTCCTCATCCATACACCTCCCACAGGTCCTAGCAAACAGCAAGGCCATGCTTTCATGCCTTACCTCATTTCCAATAACACTGAGCTGCTCCAATGGATTAAGCTAATTCAAGTAGGTATTACCTTTGTGCTCCCCCCTTCTTGCATTCTCATCACCTCCCTAGCACTGGAGGGCTCCTAATCCTAAATTCCTGCCTAGGAAGACTAACACCGGCACAGATCAGATCAGAGCACAGATCAGAACTGTAAGTTAATTATAAATCACAATGGGTTTTGCAGGTTTAGCTCTCTGAACCACCTATGAGCACCAGTGGTAAGGTGACAGAGACACTGAGGTGGTGAGGGGGAACAGAATTGTCCCAGAAACTACAGCTGGGATGACCTGACACTCCTGTTCAAAGGTCACCATAGGGGAATTTCCCAGGTCATGTGCATGGAGGGTAAATCCCACGAAAAGCAGGTGAGGGAACTCAGCCTGGAGAAAAGGAGGCTCAGGGGAACCTTCTGCTCTCTCCAACTCCCTGACAGGAGGTGAAGCCAGGTGGGGTCAGGCTCTGCTCCCAAGGAACAAGGAACAGAACAGCAGGAAACAGCCTCAAGCTGTGCCAGAGGAGGTTCAGGTTGGCCACCAAGAGGAATTTCTCCATGGAAAGGGCTGTCAGGCATTGGAAGGGGCTGCCCAGGGCCCTCCCTTCCATGGTGATGGAGTCACCATCCCTGGAGGTGTCCAGCAAATGACTGGGTGTGGCACCCAGTGCTCTGGTCCAGTTGACAAGGTGGTGAAGTGTCACAGGTTGGACTTGATGGTCTTGGAGGTCTTTTCCAACCTCAGGGATTCGAGGATGCTGTGACAAGCAGGGATACAGGCAGTTGCCAGAAAAACACAGAGCCCAAGGCCCTTCCCCTGCAGCCTCCTGTGAGCTCCTGGGGCTCCCCTACCCCATAGCCAGTTCTGAGCTCAGGGACTGAACCTCCCATGGGTTACCTGAGGACAAACTAGGAGGTTTCCCAAGCCTGGGGACAGTTTTATGTCACCTTTCCAAGGCAGCAGCACAAGGTACCTGAGAGCTGCCACATTTCTCAACATGGTTGCATGATTTATCCTACAAACCCCAACCAGGAGTCAAGAGCCACCCTGAGCACACCAGCAGGACAGGATCCCAAAGCCATGATTTCACACCAAAACCACAGGGAAACCTATGCAAGACTGAGGTTGGAGCTTGACCAGAACACTTG
>NW_008681958.1:62769-63858 GCF_000695815.1 Acanthisitta chloris
GAGGTTTCGGCAGGGATTTACCCATCTTTTTCTACCTTTGTGTGCCTCTGCCCTGACTCTGAGCAATGTGCAGCCTTCACTCCTGAGAGATCTCAGTGCAGCTCTGCTAAAGATGTGTTTTAACCCTTAAGTGAATTGTGTAAGGGATCGGTGGATGAACAGCAGTACACAGAGGCTGGGAAAGATCTGGCCCCACTTACAGGCTGGAGATTCTCCCATTCCTCTTTCCAACGAACTGTTACAAATTATACACAAAAACACACACACAAACACCAAAGCGTTTTCCTGTGGGACAATAACTTATATGTTAAAAACCTCTCACTGCACCACATCCCCTGAAAGCATTTATTGTGATGCCTTTCCAACTGCAAACACAAGGTCCAAATGCATTTATTTATTAAAATATCCCTTGCAAGCCTCAGCTGCAGATTTTTATTTACATTTGCTTCCCAGCCAGACTTCCCAAGTCTTGTCTGAACAGATCCCTCTTCCAGGATGGTTCCTAGAAGCCCAACTTCTGCCCTCTCCATGAGGGGGATTGGATTCATGCTGCACACACAGGGAGGTGTGTGCTGTACTGTCACAGCTCAGTAGTTCTGTCCAGCTTCTGCAGGTTGCATTGGTGTAGTTTTCTCTCTCATTCCTGTGCCACTTCTCAACTTCCCTTCTGTTTTCTCCACCCTCAAACATGCCTGTCCCACACTAAGTTCAGCCTGAAAATGGACAGCAAAGACCACTGGACTCAGAAACTGGAAGATAAAAATCCTCCTTTTAGGGTCTGCAGCTCTACCTGACTTGGGGCAACTCAACAGCTCCTCCTGCAACAAGTCCTGCGGTACGAAAGCCACAGACACACTGCAAACACCCAAAACAAACCTTGTGCATGTCATTTGCCCATGGATATGACTTATACCCTCCTTCACCACTGCAAGCCCAGGCGGCAATCCCTCCCCCACAACGCTTCCCAGGGAAAGCCGTGCCGGGAAAGTGGAGAACAGGTCAAAATATAAACCTGCCTATGAGAGCGCGACCGAAGCAGCAAAGCTGCGGCGAGGCCGGGCCGGGCCAGGCGGTGCATCCCGTCCCTTC
>NW_008681959.1:0-1998 GCF_000695815.1 Acanthisitta chloris
TGCCAAGAGGGACAAAGACAGGAACACGGCTTCAGCTCAAAGTCATCCAGGCAGGACTGAGAAGTTGGGACAGTGGTGGGATGCTGCAGGTCTCTTTTCTTGCTCTTCCAGCCTCGCTCCTCCCTGGCCCTCTCACTGCACCACAAAGCTGCTGCAGAGCAGCAAAGCTGGGGAAGGGAGGGACCTGCACAGGGGCTGTGACGACTTCTGGCAAAGGAGCTTCGGGCCGAAGCAAGGGATATGTAAATGGTGCTCACTGCTGGCAGGGGAGAGGGCAGGGACAAGGAAGAAGTTCTGTCTGATCACACAGCCTGGGTAAGGTGACCCTCAGAAGAGCCGGCACCACCCGGCCTCAGTGCCAGCACCGCCAGAGAGCTCAGCACTCGGGTTCAAAGCGCAACGGATGTGCTCCTGCCTCCCGCCCGTGGCTGCCCTAGGATGGCAGAGCCACCCGCTGGCCAAGGCCATGAAGAAATCTAGTGGGACAGCACTTGCTTGACCTTATCTGCCCCCAGCAGCAATTGCTTACAGCCCTGTCTCTCCTGCCTGGGTTTGGGGCTTTTGCCCTGCCTTTGTTTTCCCCCTTTAATCCCCTCCTTGGCCACCTGACACAGGGCAGACACCAATCCCTTGTGCTACTCACCGTCCCGGGCGTGACCAGGGGCACACCAGGCAGACGGCAGGCTGGAATGGCAGTGCTGGCATTAAGCACCGTGTAGGTGAATCCAATCTTCCCACGGTTGTACAGGCTGACTTCTGTCTTAATCACTTCGTTGAACAGCTGGAGAGAGGACAGAGGAGCAGGAAGTTACAGATACAGGCCTGCTGCTAGGAATCTCCTTCCTCTTTCATGGGGTTGAAAGCAGACACGACACAGGAGCAGGGACCTGGGAGGAGATACAGGCACTGAGACTCCTGGCTCAGCCTGGGAACCCCCAGCCACAGGGCACCTGCACAGGAACAGAGCTCTGGCAGCACACAGAGGTGCTACATGACAGCCAGCAACAAATGGACCGGGGGGACAGGCCCTCTGCATTCTGAGGGGTCACCAAGAGGCAAGCAAAACAAAGGGAGCGGCATTGAGGCATTCCAGAAGGCACTGCAGGCAAGTATTGGCAAGCAACACACAAGGTAAAATGGAGACAGACAGAGTAACGTGAACAGGGCCAGCAGCTGGAAATACCTGTGGGCTTTGAACTGACAAGAAGTAAAGTGGGGATTATTCTGGGACATCCTCTCCGACTCCAGTGACTGAAAGCCCAACTTCCTCCCTGGGTTATTTTGTGCATTAGACGAGACCACCTCCTTGCAGCTCAGGCTTTAGAAGAGGATCAGCAGAGGGATGTCTCAGGGACATGTCCCTCTGGACATCCCCACTGGGATCCTGCCTGCCCCAGGGGCCAGTGTTAGATACCCTGAAGAGGAGGAATTCCCAACGTTTTGGGGTGAGGTGGAGATGGCCATCAAAAGCCAGCTGGATGTATCTCTCAAAGGTTGTATTACTTCCAAGCCCCAGAGCCAGCAGAGGAGCTGAGAAGGGGAGAGAGCCCTGAGCCCAGGTGGGCAGCAACCCACTGGTGATGGTTCCAAGACCAGGAGCTCTGCCAGGAGAAGTGTGCAGTACCTGGATCTTGCAGTCCACCTCCCGCGTGTCCAGGCGGTAGGTGACTTTGGTAGATGACTTGCCAAGCCTCTCCACACAGAGCCACCTTGTAGGTGGAGCCTCCCTTCACCTGGCACAGTGCTGTGGCACAGGTGGCAGCGTTTCTGATGCCCAGGAAGGTGAACTCGACCTTCTGTCGCTCTCCAGGCTGCAGCACACCAGACATCGGCACGACATGGAAAGCCTGGAGGTAGGGGAGGAGAGATTGAGATGTTGAGTGTGGAAATGGATGCAGAAAAGCAGCCATGGCTTGGACCAAGTTGTAGCTGGGGCAGCCTATTCCTCAACTACAGACAGAATCATCCTAATCTCATCCTGCATCCATGCCACTGCCC
>NW_008681959.1:2071-2357 GCF_000695815.1 Acanthisitta chloris
CACGGGGAGCAGCAAGAGACTCTCTCCACTGCAGAACTTGCCTTTAAAAACACTCTTTATGGCCTTCAGAAAAACAGGAGACTTGGAGGTGAGAGCTCCTGGAGCAGGGGGAGGACTGCAGCCCAGCTCATCTGGCTCCTGAGGCTTTTCCCCCTCCCTCTCATTTATATGCTGCTCTCTCAAGGTGCTACAGCAAAAACTTCTGCAAAAATTGCCTACTGCCACCCAGTGAGGTACAAGACAGAAGCCTCGTTTGACGTTGTAAAGAAAACGAGCCAAAAATATC
>NW_008681960.1:0-8760 GCF_000695815.1 Acanthisitta chloris
GGCTTGTGGGATTGTCTATCATGTGAACACAGCATGCCTCTGCTAGGATTTGGGATGGAACTAATTTTTGATTGTAATATAGACTATGAGAATTCAGGCCCTGAGCACTGCACCAATACCCTAAAATTCCCAATGTCTGGAAGTATTTTTGAGTGGTCTGTAAAGGTTTGCAAGTGGGTGCAAAATTTTTTATATGGATATCTATTCCAAAGCTGGTTGAGGTACCTATTCACTATACAGACATAGCTTTTAAGGAATTTTTTTTTTAAAAAATCAAAGAATACAGAAGTTGAAGAGGATTTAGTGCCAAATCTTTAGTCCCTTATGCAAACAATTGCTACCTTGTACCTCATAAAATATAGTAGAGCAGTTGAACAGCAGGCACTATAACTTGTAATTTGAATCTACCTAAATATAAAAAGTAATAAATTACAGTGAGTGATCCTGGCTTTTTAATTGGCACTCCAAGTCCATTTGCCTTTCTAATGCATTTTGAAAAAGATAAATGCCCAACACTTAAGCTGCACATAAGCTTCTTGCTCTTTTATATTATTTCCTATAAATAAAAATATACATGCTTGTGGTCATTCAATTTGATCTTTGAGTACATGGTACATAAATCTAGTCATGATACATTTCCCCTGAAAATAAATATGACCTTTTGTTTTAAGGTGCAGGACAAAAAGGCTCTTTCTTAA
This sequence comes from Acanthisitta chloris, assembly GCF_000695815.1. Classification (NCBI taxonomy): domain Eukaryota; kingdom Metazoa; phylum Chordata; class Aves; order Passeriformes; family Acanthisittidae; genus Acanthisitta; species Acanthisitta chloris. The sequence continues at coordinate 699 of NW_008681960.1, forward strand.
GGACATAAACTCCTAATCATCCAGATAGCCACTTAGCCCAAAAAGTAAAGACATTGCTCCTGGGCATGGGTACTCACTGGATATATGGTCTCAATGACAAGCAAAAAGTAATATCTTAGGATTTTTTGGGGGACAGAACTATGCTGTTGTCAGCCCTTTCATCATATTTTCTGGACATTCCTGTTCTTTCCGTAGCTTTACTTGTTTTCTGCCTTTTGTATCATGCCAATATCAAATCTCCACTTCTTAACTCCCAATCCCCTTTATCTCCAAGACTGTCATTTTCTGTAGTAAACCCTCAGGCATAGTACACATTTCCTAGATATACCAAAGGAAAGGTATCTAGTCCATTTGCCCTGGGTCTTTTGGTACTTTAGTACATAGTTGTGACAATATTAGTATATATATTATGGGCACACCATATCACAGAAAATTCCTTAAGGTGTAACCAGTACCTACCTATTTTTAACTTCACAACATGAAAATGACATAAGCTCTTGAGTTCAGACATTGCCTCTTGCTTGTCACTCTAGACATGATGTTCTGAGTGTTTAATATGTTATACATATTAACAGTTGGTACCTAAGCACTCTTACACAGAGTTTACTTTCCATGCACAGAGTCTAAACTGGAAGTAAAAGAAAAATTAAGAATTAAAAATATGAGAAAGAGTTTTTATGAACAGGCTCAAGGAGATATTATATAAAGGAATGTCTGTATTCTGTGTCAATTACTTTGCTTTGAACTCATGTCCTCTGCTTCGCAATTGAAACTATTCTTTCCCTTTAACTGAAGTTGCCAAAATATAGTCTTCATCAACATTGATTCAACACATCATCATCTAAAACAAGGTGATAAAGCTGGTATTTATATCTGTCAGGGGACTGATTACAGATGATGGCAACGACCATCTCGAAAGGTATAATTCTCTGCCACAGTGTATATCAGTATTTTTCTTAATTATTTCTGACATTTTACCTATTACTCCAAGGACTTTCTCAGAGGGCGGAAATAAAGGGGAAAAATGAGTTCTGTGCCACAGATGAAGAAATACATCTTCTGTAAGTAATTCCCAGATGAAATCTTGGAAATCTTATGGGGTCAGGAAAGAGGCAAGAAAGTAGCATTTGTCACCCTTGTTGAATTGGTCATCTAAACTTAGAGTAGCACTAAAGCTGAGTGACTTATCTGCCACCTCTTAGGGAGGAAGAAAAGTAAAGATAAAGAAGTATAGAGGGGGAAAAAAAAGCACACTGTGAAAGTAAGCAACATCTAGAAAGTTGCCTATAGATTTTGATCTTTCAGCTACTAATCTCCTATTTCCCTATAGTGGATACCTACACTTCTATTACTAGAAATCATGCATAGTAAAAATGAAGAACTGTATAGTTGAGGTTATGGCAAGAATTAAAGTTCACCAAGTTTAGGACAAGCAAATAATGCCCAAGAGTGTCTAGGAGTAAAACGTCCAGCCGAAGAGCTGGACAGATGCAATAGGAAAGAACAATGATCACTAACTACAGGGAATATTAAGGTAGGATGAGTGACAGGCAGCCCACAAAACCAAAAGATGCCTTGAAAAAAGCATATGAAAAAGCCTTGTTACCTGCCACCACTCTTGACATGAGTTTGATGCACAGGATAGACAAATGCGACACAAAAAGCAACACATCATATAGCTCTAGAAAAATTTCAAGCACAGTTGGCTACTCAGCTTAACGACACAATTATTAAACTCAAGGTAAGTCAAGCAGGCTATAACAGATATAAGCTTCCTGCTCTTATCTTAAAATTCTACAAATATTGCAACCATCCCATAGCAATATACAAAGAACTCGTCATCTGTTTTCCAGTCTTGGAGCTAGTTTCTGTACAAATAGTCTTCTTTCATCCTTTGAATCCAGCATCCCATGTTGATGACCCACGAGCATGAGCATTGTAGAGCAAAACATGAGTTTTTGCACAGCTATTTGACCTATTTTATCTTGCATTACACAAATACAAATCAAACTAACAGCATTCCAAGGAAGTTCCTAGGTATAAAAACATATTGTTAGGTGTAACAAGGTTTCAAACATGGTCTACTTAGGAAATACCAGGAGCATGTGAATTATTCTGTATTTAACAGAATGAAACATCGATCTTTCAGATATTCACTAGTCAGGTGGTTTGTCCTTAATTTACACTCAATCAGAAATGAAAATGCCTTTTTCCCTTTACATCTAGTGTTGGCTGCATGGTGGCCTGCCTTTAAGAAGGAATTTACTGCCTAACTCTGAGAGATAGAAGAGGAAGGGTGAGTGATTTTCATGCTCTGGCACTCATTGTAGGCTGTTTAATTTGTCAGGACTACTAGGCCATGGTTTTGTGCTTTGACAGGTTTTTGTTATTCCTGCTAATCCCATTTCTGTTGTGTAATGTGCGTGGCAGCATCTGGTGACAACAGAATAGAACACCTAATTGTGAATGAATACAGAGCACCCTGTTCTGCCACATTGCCTGTTGCACTATTTTTGCATTTTTATGGCTGAGGGTGGGCTTCCAGGAGCTGCAAAGCAGACAGCCCATCGTTGTAATCAAATTTGCCATTTGCATGTGTGTGTTCTCATCAGCCTTTGTATTTCTATGGCCCCCAGGATTCCCTGAGTTTGGCTTTCTGGCTCCCTCTTCTGAGTGGAGGATGATCTTATGTATTTATTAAAAAACTTCTCTTTAACTATTAAGTCACAATGCAAAACTGATGGTTTTAAAGGCACTTGGGTGTCACTAAAAGCAGCTGTATGCAAGGAGAGCCATGCACAGCTGTCACTGCCTTCACCCATTGCATGGCTTCATTCTCTTGCTTGACACAAGGACCAGAACCTGCCTGGAGATCTCCTCTCCATCTGAGTATCCTTTTGCTGCTCCACTCCACTATAGTTTATCAGTGACTCACTAACTCCAGACCTATTCTCCTTTGCTACTTAATATGTACTAGACATAGTGAGCAAGCTTGGGAGCTACAGGCTGTGCTTGGCATTGCTCATAGAGACAAGCTTAGCACCTTGTATGAAAATGGGACACTGACCACATATGCTTCCAACTAGGATATCTAGGACTAGGATGTCTATTTTTAAATAGTAGTCTTACTGATTTTGAGGGAAGGAGTTCAGCTCAGTATCTTTAAAAATTCCTGAAAGTGGATTACTGATTTAATCAAAAATTTATACAAACACTCTCCTGGTAGAGTACTGATCAGATGGCTTCATCTGTGTGTAACTTAAAATGGTTCCAGCTAATACCAGTATTGCAAATTAATGGCTACACCTACAAGAAGCCTTGAAAAATGCCCTTTTGCAAGTAGTTGGTTTCATTTTTTTACAATTGGTGTTACATAGTTACCCAAAATGCCAACAGGTCACAGCAGTATAGAACATGACAAAATCGACTAGGGTTGTTATTTTATAGAACACATATTTTGAATAGACTGAAAAACCTTTCACAGGATCACAGAATGGATAAAGCTGGAAGGGGTCACAGCAGGTCACCTGGTCCAACCTCCCTGCTCAAGCAGGGTCATCCTAGAGCACATGGCACAGGATAGCATCCAGACAGCTCTTGAATATCTGCAGTGAGGGAGACTCCACAACATCTCTGGGTAATCTGTTTCCATTGTGGATCACCTGCACAGTAAAGAAGTTCTTCCTCATATTCAGTCGGAACTTCCTGTGCATAAATTTCTGCCCATTGCATCTTGTCTTATTGTCTGGCATCACCAAGAAGAGCCTGGTTCCATCCCCTTGACACCCTCCCTTCAGATGCTTATATACATTGATGAGGTCCCCTCTCAGTGTTCTCTTCTCAGGGCTGAACATGCCCAGCTCCCTCCTTCCTCATAAGAGAGATGCTCCAGTCCCTTAATCAGCTGTCTTGCCCTCCACTGGACCTGCCCCAGGAGCTCCATGTCTCTTTTGTACTCAGGAGTCCAGAACTGGACACAATGAGAGACAGTGTCAAAAGCCTTGCTGAAGTCGAGGTAGACAATATCTACTGCTCCTTCCTCATCCATTCAAGTAGTGATTTCATTTTAGAAGGCAATCAGGGTATACAAGCATGATTTACCTTTAGTCAATCCATACTGACTACTCCTGATCACCTTCTTGTCATCCATGTGTGTGGAGATGGCCTCCAGAATGAGGCACTCCATCACCTTTCCAGAGATTGATGTGAGGCTCACTGTATATCCCTGTGCCCTCCTTCTTGCCATTTTTGAAGACCAGGGTGACATATGCTTTCTTCCAGTCCTCAGGCACCTATTCTGATTTCCAAGACCTTTCAAAGATTGTAAGTGGCCTAGCTATTGTGTCTGTCAGCTCTCTTAGCACTCATGCATGCATCCCATCAGGGTCCATGGACTTGTAGATGCAAAGTTTGCCTAAATGTCCTCTGACCCAGACCTCCTTGACCAAAGGACTTCACATATTTTCAGCTTAGATTCTTGTCGGCCACAAGACTTGTATTGCAAAACAAGACTGACAAAATTCACTGTCCACATTAATCTTGCAAAAACTTTCAAAAGATTAATTAAAACAAAGCTCTAAAAGCCAAGAGATCTGAAGTATGTGAATGACAACATCAAAAAGAAAAACTTAAGGAGGGTGTTCAGAATTTTCAATTAAAATGCAAGCTTCATTTTCATCCTGGTAACACTTAATTTTTCTCCCAGTAAACAACACAGCTCTTCTGTATTTACGACAATAACATAGAATCAAAACACAAATCCTGTTGGATACAGCAACCAAGGAAAGATCTAAAGCTGGTATAAAATTTAACAGATTACTCTTACATTTTTCTAACTCTGTATTATAGGATGTCGAATTTACTAAGTTTTAAAAATGTGGTCAAATAATACAGTAAACATAAAAGCAGTTCCAGGACTGAAGCATGAGGCAGCATACAATCCACACATGAAACTAAGATCTTGTCTTATGCTTCCTCTTATCAGCTACAGTTCAATTCTAAACTGAGTTCTAAGAAACATAAGATAGTGTGGAAGCAAAAATATTTATGTACGCTATGCATACAAAATAGACAACCAAGGGAGAAATGTTCCTCCTTATCAAAGACTTGTATTAGATGTATCCTTCTTCTAAGCATCTGTGGACAAGTTCCCCAGAAAAGATGCCTTTCATCAACTATGGGAGCTGTTATTCGTTATCATCATCTGTTTATAATCAATGAGAACAGTTGGATGCTCAGCACTCTTGAAAATTGAGCCAATTATTTAGGTCAGTAGTTTTTAACCTTTTTCTATTTGTGGACTCTTAAGCATTTTCCAGTGGATGTGAGGCACTGTTAGAAATTTTGCTCATGTAGATAGCTGTCACTTTCTTTGGCACTTACAACAAACTGTCTAGAATGTATTCCTTCCCTTTCATCTCCTTATGAAAATATCCTCAGACTCCAAGCTAAAAAAACTCAAACCATGTTAGTCAAATATGTACATCTTTGGCTAAATTAGAAAAAAAAAAAAAAAAAGAAAGAAAAGAAAAAGAAAGTGCTTTTAAGCACCTTGATAAACTATGCAAATAAAACTTTCTCAGTTTGAGTCTAAGTTCCTTTGATTACAACCCAGGAAAGGTGCAGTTCTATAGACATTGCTCTCCACTGGCACAAGCAGTGGCTGCTCAGCCTTAGCCCTGTGGATTCCTCCCTGTACCTGGTTGCCATGCACTGGTCTCCATCATGTGTCAGCATGTTTCTTTTCTGATCAATGAGCTGTGCTGTGAGACCAAGAGTGATCAGGTAGGGACAGGCATCTTAAACTCAGAACTCCTACCAAAAAGTACTTAAGTGACACTGTACCCCAATTTCATGCTACAATCCTCAAGAAAAATGTTAAGACAGTTTTGAACAGAGAGGGAGGGAAAAGAGCAGAGACAAGGAAGGGATGGCATACATTCCCTAATTAGGTCATAACAGCACAAATTAAAATGTCCCAGTTCCATCCAGTATCTGACATTATATTCCCAAGCATGCAGTATAACTGGTGTGGGATGGCCTGAGGCTGCCTTGGGATGGAGCTCTGACTGATCTCTAACCACAGCTAGCTTCTGGAATCCCACCTGGATGTACCTTCCACGTTGACTGGTGACCAGTACCAGCAGAAACTGCTTCTGGCACTCACACTACTTGTGAAGATTGTTCTGCTCTCATACATCACTGTGTCAAGGTAAAGTCGCTACAGCAAATCCAAGCATTTATGATCACACACGAAGCAGAGCTTTGTTTCTAAGAACTTAAAATACTGCTAATGTCATATTCCTGTTTATTGGAATTATTATAGTTACTGGGATACACAGCAATCACATATATATGATAATAGCTCCATTAGATTGCTGTACTGCAGATATATTTGTATGGCCAGCGTGGAGAAGGAGTTGTATTAAACAGAGCTCTTAAGGTTCCAAAGCAGCTCAATCTCTGGCCTCAGCTCAGGCAAGCAAGCAGCATACCTAGGTCAGCCCTGTGGAGGCTTTGGTAATGCTAACTCAAACCCTCCAGGAAATGCTCTGAACCATCAACTGACAAAATACTTTTAAAAAAGTAATGGCTGAAAAGTTGGGAGGAGGCAAGACCTTTCCTGGTTTTAACAAAAAAAAAAACCACTTTAGGCCTGACTACTGTATTTAAATTAAATCTATTTGCTTTTTACACAGTTCAAATAGATGCTTTTTAATTATTGCTAATTGTTTAAGATATTGTTGTATCTCCCTGAAGATTTAACTGAATAAATTTAATTCCTTTAAAATATCCTTCAGCTACAGGCAATACAGTAAGAAGCCCCATAGGTATGGCAGTAAAAATAACCATAAAGGCATAAGCATTTAAATGAGGAGAGCATGGAATACTTCCCACTAGAACAAAAAAAAAAAAAAAAAAAAAGAGTAGAGAGACAGAAAAGAAAAGAAAGAAAGAGGGGGGGAAAAAAAAAGCTATGTGTTTTGGAGACACAAGAACTAAACCATGAAACACACAGTTGAAACATTTAGGATGACTATGAAAAAGGTCTATGTTCACTTGTTAAGGAATGTGCTAAGGCGAACTAAAGCATATGAATGGCCCTTTCACAGGTCACAGATTCTATTCAGTTCTTGGACATTGTTATTATCCGACAGAAATAGATGGGCCTAATTAATATTCTGAACATACCTGAGAGAACATTCTTAAGGAAATCATCCTCTGGTGGTTTAGGTTTGTTGTGTTCTGGGGGTTTTGTTTTTTTGTTGTGTTTTCTTGGGTGCTATATCCTTTCTGGTTTTGTTTTTAACAAACAGCAAATGTTACAAATAGCATCTGGTTCAAAAACTATAAGCATAATTTTGGTGTTAAAAGTTTAATAAAGAGTCTACTTCTGAATATATTTGTTTATGCAAAGACTTGGATTATTTTTTTAATTTTAGTAAACAGTTTTGCCATGTAGATTAAAGCTGAACTGCACAGTCATTTTGCAAGCAATTATATTCTTGGCACTTTTCTGAACATAATATAACAATTACCACAGCAACTGCATGTTATCAGAGCACTCCAAGCATGCAGCAGGTTAATATCAGTGTGCAGCAACTTCAGATAATATTTCTAAGATGCTAATGTTTAGCCAGTTTCAAATGAGCAAACAGCTTCTGATCTGAGCTGAGTTCTGGTCCTTTAAGATAATGTGGTTACATAGGCCCTGATCTTATACATAGCATAAGACTACTGTCCCCCTTACAAAATCCTGTTAAACTTGATGGGAGTCTGTCAAGCAAATCCAAATTCAGGGCCAGCTTCATGGCAAGAAAGACAGATAGAAAGTTAACTTTCCAAGGAGCATAACATGCTGCACAGCTGGGTTAGAATCTTGGCACTGCTGCTGCCTTGTGTTGGGTGAGCTGCCCCCTCGTACAGCTTGTCCATTTACCTCATAACCTTTGGAAGCATCAGCTATTCACTGATGCTAACCACTGCCCTACAATTTTGTTATTAATCTAATCTACACTGGATTTTAAAGAGATGCGGTTTGGTTTCAGTTGACTCCTGCTGA
>NW_008681960.1:8775-18846 GCF_000695815.1 Acanthisitta chloris
GAGGCTCTGTTCCCCTCACTGCTGACCCTTGTGGGAGTTTTGCTGTTGACTTCACAGAGAGCAGAAGTAGGCTCAAATAATACATAATCTCCCAAAGTCATCCAAGTTGTATCACTGCTTTTTGAATTCAGGACACTGCTTCAATACAGTGACTTGTTGTTCTCATCTTAAATGTCTGGATGGCATACAAATATAGATAAAAGTAGATGAGTAATTATCACATCTATTCTCAAGGCATGCATGTAGGGAGGCAATAAAGAGGAGGGGAAGTTTGTGGGTTACTCCCACACATAAATCCTTTATGTGTCAATGGGTGAATAGACACTACTTTAATCTATTGTGCAAAGCTGTTTTATAACAACAATAAGCTGAAACAGAGAAGAAACTATATTAGAAAGGCAAATATCAAAATACATCACTACAAAAATGCCTGCAGGTAATCAAGTAATTCAGTCCTGTAGTACACCCAGAAACAGGAGTCAAGTGTTTTTGTACTCAAACCTTAGTATGGCATATGTGGAAAAAAAATCCCATTGAAATAAATAGACCTATTCATTTCAGAGACAGTGAAAAAGAGACGAACTTTCTTTGTCTTGCCACTTTAGAGCCCCTTGATAGCATTTTCCTTTTTTATTGTCTTTTAGATATAGATGCCCCTCTGCTTAAGTATCACCAAAGCTACTAGTAACAAATACCTAAATATATAACAGATGCATAAGTGCATCTTGGGATAAATACATTATGGACAATTAACTGTCATCATACCCCTCAATTACATTTTCACCCGCTCCTGTAGTGTACACCTGTGGCTTGTTAGTAATGCAGTAAGTGCTGTAAAGCAACTCTAAGGTACAAAGGTAGTGCAGCAAAAATCTGTTTTCCTCTCTTTTCTTAAATGTGCCTTACATAAATGTGAAAACAGAGAAACAAACACAAGAAAAAAAAGAACACTACCTTTCCTTTTACTGGCTGCCACTGTAGATCCAGTGAAAACTTTTCATTTTGCTGTTACATCATGCAGGAAAGTCAATTTGCATGAAATATTGGGCCTGATTCTGGCTGTAGAAATTAACCCAGAGAAACAGAAATCAAAACTCACTTTAGCACAGTTTGTAGAATTATTTTAAATGTCACAATTCTCCTCTGTGAAGGGATAATATAATGACCACAAACACTATTTGAGAAAATTTTGTAATGACTATGATTTTTCATAAAAGTAAAAGAACTTGTTAGAAGCACAACTAAAACTGATACATGTCTAGGCTACAGTATAATTAAGTCTGCAACTTTGCAAAATGGATATTTATATAAGTTAAAGCATCTATTGGATATCCTTACTATACATGCAGTTAAGTCCATAATAGTTCCTGGAAGGATTATTTGCTATTAAATACATGAGTGGCATAATTTAGTAAGCTCTATATATGACATTGATGGAGTGCCTGTAAAGAAACATATTGAACAAAAATATACTGTACAAATGGTCTTATAATTGTTGCTAGAGGCAAATCCAGCACAGAAATGCACCTCTCGGTTAATATCCCAATGGCATTAACACTTTTGTGTGGCTGCTATGTTTGTTTATGTATTAATCTTATATGGTCAACACTGGGATTTTTTAATCCTATCCAGGACTTTTCCACCACTGTTTACTACCCCCCTCTGTTAATACCTCTGGACTACTGCACTCCCTGTTCAGGGAGGGAGCATAGACAACCAGAGGTTTTTCTGAGCTTCAGAACGAACGATGGGGTGATCTTTGCAAAGGTGATGTTGACTGCTCTGCTGACCTTCATTCATTGCTTGGCCAACATACAAGGAATTCCCCCAAAATCTCACTTACTGGAGTCTATATGACCCACTCCTCAATCAGGCTGGCTGAAGAACCCCACCTAGGACAGGATGAGATACCTGTCTGCATGTTGCAGACTACACCCACTGCTGCATCCCTTCTCCATGGTGCATCCAGCAAGTCCCAGCCACAGTCTAGGTACTCACACAGCAAAGGTACTCACACAGAGTTACCTCACTGACCAGGAGACTGAAATATCATAATTAGTTTTGGTCCAAGACTTTCTGTGTAGGCAAGACACAACTGGTCACACCTCTGGTGCTGATCCAAGACTATTAGGACTTGCTATGTCAGTACTTTTTGTCTGACTTCAGTAAAGCTAATCTTACTCCTGTTGACTCAGGGGCAGTGAGATGTTTAGCTATTCACCAATAAATTTCAGCAGTGGTTCATAATACTTTTGCCCCCTTTTTCCTTTTGGCAAAAGAAAGCCTTTATTTCAAGTATTCACATAGCCTTTCGTAGATCATTCATATATGTAAAAGTCAAGAACTTTATCTGTACAATAAACAGTGGTGCCACCTGACACTTCTACAGCTTTTGGCAGCTTCCTTTAATTGTGTTGTTTGTTCTTAACTTGCAGTGAAGTGAGTTTCTGTGAAGCTGAGTTGAAGGACATGACACCAAGGTATTCACAGATAAAATTCAAGAGCTGCATTTTATTCTACATCCCAAGTGACTTACCTGATAGACACTGAGAGACTGAAAGTTGGCCTGAAGATTTCATGAAGAATGTTTCAGGTGTTTATTTATAGGCAAGAATCAAATATGCCTGGCTTGACCAATAGTGTTTTAGGGAGTGTCAAATAGCAACATTTCAACGTGTTCAAGCAGCCCTGTGAGGAACTGGGTTAACTGACTAAATGATAACAGTGACTGGCCAGTCAGCATAAGCTGTGGTAAGTTACATTGTCTTACATTACTAAATCCATGGTCTCCAAAGAGTTTAATCACAGTTGGACACAAATCCAAATAAAAATTGCCTTGCTTAGCAATGACTGTCAGCTGTGTTTTTGCAACCACATATGAACAAAACATCATAAAGTGGACTCTAAGTGGGTAGAGGAAAGGGCAAGAGAAGAGACCTGAACACCAGTATTTGAAAACTGTTTGCACTAGCTGTGGGGAAAATACTTAAAAGAGAAAAACCTTTCTGATACATGCTGTATGTAAATCCTCTGATTTCTGGATGCTTCAATACATGTCTGAAAAACGTAGAGAGGACCAAAGAGCAGAAAAATGTATTACGAAGAATAGTCCTGCATTATCCAGAACTGGACTGGATGATCTAACAGGGCACACTCATTTCTAGCAATTTTTTTCCTTGGAAGTACTACTACTTTTGCTAAGACCTGGCTCCATTAGAAATAATAATAATAAAAAAGTATCTGTCCTGACTCAAGTCTTTTTTTTAAAGAAATTATTATTAGGAAATTTATCAAAAGGTACCTTTAGTATACTAACTTCTTTAATGATGATAGGAGACACCTCAATGTCTATTGTCTAAGCATTTCTATTGACTAGCCAGGGCAAAATTAGTATCAATAACATTTACATTGTTCTATAAATGGCCTGAGCAAAATCTCATAATAAATCCACAGTGTAGTCGGAACTCATCTGTTCTTTGCACTTCCTACTTTGCAGATGAGACAGTCTCAAAAGACAGGGGAGGCTGAAGACTGGTTGGACAACTCTATAAGTGAAGTCTCAAGACTCTTGTCATTCTAGCTGTCTAAATTACTTAAACAGGACTCAGAGGGATTTAAGGGGGAGAAACGACATGACAAACAATTATATTCTAACACGCTATTTATAACAATGCCCTTTCAGATTATTGTTCCACTCAGACTGACACATTACTGTAATCCCAAGGATGAATCAAGGGACTTAGAGTTAGATCGTGCACAGCTTGTAGGCATAAAAAAAATACGAATAAAGGACTGACATTCAGGAAATATAGAGCGACTCAAGGATAAATTCTGCTGGGATGAGCTTAATTTATCAATGTCAATAACAACGGTGAACACATCGCAAGAATACATGCATATTAATTGAAAATAACTCAGATTAAATCACTGCAGTTTGACATTTTGAGATAGGCACTTTATCTTTTCAAGAAAGAGAGCACTATAAAATCTTTAATCTGAAAACACATCTTAATTGCATGTTATCACCTCCTAATTGCTTCTATATTATATTAAACATTTTGCTAATTACTAGCCTGATCATGGTGTAAATAGCTTGAGGCTAGAGCTCATAACCAGCTGAAGACAACTGGGCACAATGAGGGCCACAAAGAAGTTTATCACTTCGGTGTATTATCGTGGACTTCCATCATTATCAGTGTCTATCACTCTTTATCTCTGCTTCCCTTGTGAGATAAAGAAGAGAGGCAATAATGTAGATCAGAGGTTGGGTTGCATTTCAGTTAATCCATCTATTTCTAGCTTTAGATTTCTAATATTCCCTGGGGAAAAAAAGTTGTCTGCCTACTGCTGTCACTAATCTACTGCTTGAAGACTGAGGCCAGAATGCTATTTGCTCTACCACAAGGCTGGTAAAGGAGGGGCTCCTGGACAGCTGGAAGTGTGTACTGCATCCAAAACCAAAGGACATGGATGAAATATGTTGCTGTGAGTAATCTACCCACTTAGCTTGAGACCCCGAGTGATACACAGATGATACATAGGGAGAATCTGAGACAGCAGCTTGTGTATTCATCAGGAAAGAAAATTATTTCTATTTTTTAGGCAATAAAAATGCTCATACAAAACTGCCAGGTGACCCAGCAATTCAGGCAGTCACTCGGGCAGCAACTAATCATAGTATAGCAATTGTTCAAACAATTAGTTAGCTGAAATGAGCCAACAGAACATAATTTTTAGGGTTTTTGGAAAGAAAAACAATTTAGTTCAACATCACATTCAGGAATCAAGTGAGTTTTTGGGCTCCAAACTGCAAGGTAAAACACAGCTTAATAAAAAATGACTTCTATTTCCTAAAGAAACCAACTTTAAGGAGGAATAAATCAACACACAGGTAAACAGCTTTTCTCACTATCCCCTTGGCAGAACACAAGTTTAGCCAGTGCAAAGAGGATGTGGCAATGTGTGGTCTATGAATTTTGCTCTCTGTGTTTAAAATTAGATTTTGACTACAGCTATTTTGTCATAGCTTGCTGTAAGATGTCAGAGGCCCAAGTTCATCTCTGTTAATAAAGCATATTTTTTTGTCTGTCTTTGCACTATGGCAACAGCAAAGGATTTATGCCTGGTGCTTCATTTGCTAGACAGAAAAACCTCATAACTTTTAGTGAGTAGAAAGTTTACAAGTCAGGCAGGCAGAAAGCAGACTGCAAATGAGGGAATATGAAATAAAGCTGAATTTAGGCCTGATTCATGAGATGCAAAAGCAAAGCATTCTCAGCTCCAAACTGCTTGTATATCAGAAGACCATGCTGAATGAAAGTGTACATAATTAATTAATCAGAAAGTAGTGGTCAAACCTGAAGAAACTTTCTACCATCTCCACAGAGATGGATGTCTCAGTGATGGAATAAGTGACACTTTCTCCAGTGAGTTGTTCCTGATTTGGCCTTTCCCTTCCAGATTCCCCCTCTCACACCTCCTGAACAAAACTGTGGTTTGTTTTTTCCCCACTCCAATAGCTGCATCACTTGCTCTTTACCTAAATTTCTATTTTTCAGGAGCAACATAAAATAAATGAGAGAAGTGGATGGTGTCCCTGTCCATGGCAGAATGGTTGGAACTAGATGATCTTTAAGATCCTTTCTAACCCAAACCATTTTCTGGTTCTATGAAATAAGAAGTGCTAACATCAGCCCTTTGCATTACTTTTGTCCCCTTTGTGCTTGCTGCCACAGGTGCTGCACACCTCCCAGTGTCTGTGTCTCTCCTCCCCTGTGGCTGCTGTGTCCCCTTGGCCATCTTGTCTCTGTACAACTTTCCTGTGGTAGCATGATCAATCACTTTGGTGATATGAGCTTCAGCATGACATAGACAGGAATCCAGGGCTGTCAAAGACTTTGTGCTAAAGATTGAGAAACTGGGCTCCTTATCAAAAAAAGGAAGAATGAAATACAGCACAGCTAACATGAAGGAAGCAATGATGCGCAGCTGGTTTATTGCCTGGTACAGGTAAGACATTTTTAGGGAATATATTCTTTACTTTAATGAGCCCACAGCAGAAGGCCTTGGATTTATCTCAGCTGCCAGAATCCTCTCACTCTTTCAGGTTTTTATTATCTCTCCCTACTTCCTTCTTTCTTTGTTTCTAGGCTGTCTGTTTAAAGCTTCTCAGCCACATTCTTCAGCTCCTAAGCAGTTTTTATAGGTGCCTGTGTTCTCCCCAAGAATTCCTTAATTTGCCATCTCCACTTCCTCTTATGGCTATGGGAAAGCCATGCTGTGTTCTTGTCTTCCTTTGTATCCGAAGTGAAGAGAGGGAAACATATCCCAGTAGACTAAATGTTCTGCCATGACTGGTTGGTGCAAGGCTGAGCTCCCTATGTGGTGCTAAAGTGATTTCAAGAATCACTTTACACAGGGGTACACACAACTTACAGGAAAGGCTGTAGCACACAGCACACAACTCTTCCAAGGGCTCATTTCTGTGGTTGTATTTTAAGCCTGCACTACAGATAAGTTTTATGATATTTGCTTGTTTGTGTTTTCTCCTCTGTGTTAACTTATATGATCTCCACAGCCACTAATTCTTGATATAAATGATGCTAAGCAGTAAAGTATGGTCCATTAACTTGATTTTTAAAAGTATCTAAAATTTACGCAGTGATTTAAATAATAAAATAAATTATATTAAGTATGTGCAGCAGCAGAGGGTACGGCCTCCTAAACAGAATGAATTTCTCCTTGGAGAGCACTGATTAGTTCATTTTTCCTAATGAATCTTTCGTTATAGTCAGAAGTTCCTTTTTTCCCCCTCACTGTCTCACTTATGAAGCATGCATATGTATATATGTATGTTCCATTTATATATTTGATAGCTAGATTAAGTAATATCCTACTTCACCTCCAGAAAGGGCACAGCACTTCTCAAGGAGGCAGCTGCATCTCTTAGGTGGGGGAAACTGAGGCCAAGGCACCCCATCCATGGGTCCTTGAGCTGCTCAATCCATGGGCCAGTCAATTCCAAGTGTGTCATCCATGGCTAAAATCCACTCTGCAGAAAAGTGAGAGAGTACTGCTGCTTCTTTCAGTGAAATTTATTGTTGAGGTCAATTAGAAACTGTTACCCATTAAGACTGATGCAGATATTATTGCTTCCACCTTGTCAAAAAGGTGCAGCAGATGGCTTTGCTCTGCCTTCTCCAGCGTCTAGCAGTGCCTCCCTGCTCCAGCTCTCTCCTCACTCTGAGTATTCACACTGTTCCTCCCCAGGGCAGGGCGAAGGAGAGAGAAGTCCCCCCATTCCCTCCTAACTACTTTACATGCTCCTAGAAGACAGGCTGCCATCTGGCCTAATGAGCTTTGGAACAAACTGCCTTTAAGACAACTTTCTTTTACCTGCAGTGATGCTCCTTTGGTGGTTGTTTACCAGCACCCTGGTCATTTAGGCTGTAGTTTAAGATGCATCAGGGTTGTTGGTTTTTTTCCCTAGAAATATCGATGTAGGTAGTGCTTTCCAATAAGTGGACATTAATTCATCCTGAATTACAGTGGAATTCCCAAGAAACTACACATGAATACTGAAAGAAATCATTATGATTAATGGTATAATTTATATGTGCATGTTGATGAAAGAATCATAATCTAGAGTAAATTAGTAGAGATTTATGTACTAATAATTTTGTTGTGCTCTAAGGTCCAGATGAAAACCAACTAAGTGATGTTGTATTGACAGCCAGTTCATATTAGCATATCTTAAAGGGATAGTATAACAGTATAAAATAAACAATTTCTAATGCATATTAACTCCATTTCACCTTTTTTTCTCTCCCCATTGGCATTGCTAGGACTAAGGTTTCATCCCTTTCATCTTCACATATGTTCCCAAGGGTCAACATGGATGAGATGACTGAAAATATTTAAACATAAAATAACTGACTTTTAAGAGAGAAAAGTAAATGAACTGACCTGATCCATCATCCACGTGCTTCTGAGTGCATGAAGGCCATGTGGCTGCATGCAGGGAAGAGGAATTTCATGACTTTCAGGACAGCTGGTGCAGTTCATTCCAAAGCCCATGGTGCACCAAGTCACTGCCTAGGACAGCCATGGTAGCAACTTAGACATGCCCTGGCCACCCACAGTGCTTCAGACTGTGGCACCTCACCCACCATCTCAAATGCACAATCTGCATTATATGAAATGCAGTCTTTACTGCAGATAATGCAGCCATGGCATCTGGGCAGAACAGAGGCCACGAACTGAATTCATATTTGGTTTTCCATACAGGAAAACACCAGCAGAAGCACCTTTCTTATTGGCAATTTTTTTCCCAAGTGTTTATTGCATAAACAGGAACACAACTGAAGCTGAGGGTAGTATGGGCCTTTTCAAAACTCTCTGTGGCAGAGGCCATGTACTAGTGTCACACAGTCACCTTGTGGGGTTTGAAATACTGGCTGATGGTAAACATGTGAAGTGCCTTACTTAATATTCTAAAGAGATGTTTGTGAATTGTTTTACATTAATCACTAAAGCAAATGTTTATAAAATGCGTCTGTGTATAATCACTCACTGATCTTACCTCTGAAATTCTTCTATGAAAGTTTACATTCTGATTTATTTTTTAAAACAAGGATAAATCACTGACCTAGTGAAATTTGGGGTATTTTTTTTCCTAGGGTACTCTTAGTACTTAATCATACTTGTAAAATATTTTTTTAAAGAACTTGTATAATCTAGTCAAAACAGTCTTGTGTTTTTATAATAAGCTACTTTATCAATCTATAGCAACTCAGCTAGGACTCCTCCCCAAGGAGTTTAGAGCCTAAACTGTTTGCAGTCTCCAAGAATGTGATCCAACAGCAGCACTACTACTGTACATTAGTAATTTAAACAAGATCCAGAGTGTTTACTCCTGTATAATATAGGTATTTTAACTTTTTGCTGCTTGGGATGTACATTTTTTTTTCAGCAGAAAACTGAATGTTCAAGGCAATGTTTAAATTTTATAGAATATTGGATATATTTGTTCTTAACAAAGCCTGTTGGAGGAATTAACTCTCTTCTACAGGGAACTCGATGTCAATTTGCAAAGGAGAAATTGCTAATAACATTTCTAATGAAAACCAGACTATGTCTATGCATTTTACCTAGCTACTGCTTATGGAACTTGTAGACACCACTGGACACTATACAGAATACCTAACTAATTTCCAAAATCCTCACTTAAACCTTAATTCAAGGGAAAGACCTCTTGATCTTACAAAAGGCATTATTGCAGGAGATTAAACTGCTTGATGCTATGTATTGTTCTATCTATAGTCAAGAGGGAATATTAATTGAGATGTTCCCTGGATTACAGTGTGTATTCCACAGTGGTTCACATGTTTCCTGGTGGTCTTTGCAACAGGAGTAGCACAAATGAGGGGAATAAGATGGATCATTTTGAACCTTAGTTGTTAAGCCATTGTTCTGTTGTGCACAAAAGGTAATGCTTCGTTGATTTGCTTTATTTCTGAGCTGTTCTGATTTTTTCCCTGTGCACCTAATCTTTGCCACTTCCTCTGTGAGTCATCAGCAGCTGGACCCAGTGAAACCACAGGAACTAGCTCCTGGTAAAGAGCTCTAATGGTGCCATTACTCAAGTTCAATTCTCTTTAAGCCTAGTAAAGAAGCATCATGAGTCATATGGTACAGACAAGAGTTCTTTTGCATTTGCTTCTTTAGGAAAATCAAAACCCATGCCTTGCTTTTTTAGAGTGATTACAATGGTTGTCTCTTATACCTCTCTCACTCTGCCTGTCCTTTGCAGCAAGGATGAAATGCCATTTTTCAGTCCCTCATTATTTTTCCTTGCACTTACCCATCGCACTGCCTGTAATTTAAAGCAAGTTCTTAAAAATAAAACAAAACAAAATTTCACCACCATTTAGCTCTCTCCTTTCTGCTAGTTTTTATTGCACAGAAGTGCAATGTGATTCACACCTCCGATTCAGCTGATTTGATTAGTTGTTGCTGCCATACACCTGCTGCTGTCACCACAGTAGTCTGTATTTGTGGCATACATTCCTG
>NW_008681960.1:18857-21077 GCF_000695815.1 Acanthisitta chloris
ATAGTAGATTGAAAAGAATGGTTTGAATGGTAATTGTCCTGCATCCCTGCTTATACAAATCCAGCAAAAGTTTGGCCTATAAAATGAGTCGCATGATTTGCCTTCAGTAAATAGAGTGCTCAGGTATCATTTTAAACTAATGGCAAATTTTTAACTGCAGAAGAATATAACATTATCAGATGAACTTTAGAGTAAGATGGCTGGAAATTTTTTTAATAACCTTTGTTCATTTCTAATTCTCAGGCATTTCTATATGAGACAATTTGAAGACTTCAGAGAGCACTGGGGGATCTCTTTGACTCTTGGTAGGAGTTCCTTTCCTCTCCTTCAATTAAAACAAGTCATTCTTAACATTTAAAAATGGTCCTTATTAAAAGAATATCTCAGTTATTATCCTCTCAGACTAGCGTTTTGCCTTCTGATGAAGTCTTGCATGCTGGTTGAAGGAGGTTTACTTGAATTGTAAAGCAATGCTGCTCAGGGATGGGTAGGGTGGGACAGTCTGTAACACTGGGCAGCAGGAAAAGAAATGGACTTTATTGTTGAGTTTATTGCATGGAGTGAACTACATGGCAGTTGAGAAAGATAGTCTTGCAAAGTGGAGGGTACCTCTGACCATCCAGGTTTTTGTACTATCTTTAAAACACAAAATGGGAAGACTTGAAATCCCAAATCTTCTCAAGTGAAAAGCATTTTGCTAAGAAATCGAGGGACAGTACAAGTAGCATTTAACTTGTAAGAAGAAACGGAGAAACCAAATACAGAAAATATGAAACCTCCCAAAGAGACATAAAATGAAAATGTAACCTCTGAATCAGATAGGTTGTTTTTGAGTACATTTGTATTTTAATGGATTAAGAGCTCCAATACAGGCACTCCCAAGATGCAATCCACATACCAAAAGTGGTGTGCAAGAGTCTGCACTGTGACATGTGAGCCTGTGCAGAGCTGCAGGCTGAGGCTGCTGTCACCACTGCTGCTGATGGCAGAACCTGGCCCAGAAAAGTTTGAAAAGCATAGTCCTAAGGGATGAACAGGTTTCCCTTTCACTCAAGATAATTTTTAGGCAAGTACTGTGCCTCATCTAAAGCACACACATTATTCCTCTGGTTTGAACAAACCCAAGTGTTTTGCTGTTTTCATACAATAAATGCTGTCTAAATACCAATTTACCACCAGTGCCAAGATTTAGAATTGATTACTTCTGCCTAAACAAAGATAGTGCAATTCCTCCTGATGTATTTCTCCAGCTAGCTATTCAATTTGTAGTAGATTGTAAATCATGGTTCTGTAGACAAAAGGTCCAACAAATATTTGAAGAGAATATTGTGCACATTTTCAATGTGCACTTTTTCAAATATGCACATTTGAGCTGCTGTGTTCTGGAAGAATTTATTTTTCTAAAAGCAGGATAAAAGCATACAGAGATAGCATTTTAGGCAGACTGTGACTCTACACTTTGGAAGTTTCCACAAAGTTTTATGGCATCTATTTCAAATTAATATTCCATTAAATTACTTTCATGTGCTATCTTTAGAATTATTAATTTGATACTTTACTTCAGGTTTTACCTTTTATCTATACAGCCCACATTAGTGTTTTAAAATTGTGCCACTGATGATTTTTCAACTCTCAAGTACATAAGAGCGTAGGATGGAACCAAAGAGTTTTCAATCTTCATCCAGTTATAACAGATGTATTTGATTTATAGTAGAAGCTGGTTTCATATTCTTAAAAATGTTGTAAACAATTTGCAGCTGCTTGATTTTTTGATGCCATCATAAATATTCATGATCATTTTCCAAGATCTACAAATATAAGGTGACCTTAGACAAAAAAAATCAGACTTGGGTGGTACAGAGTATTAAGTCATTGCTTTTTCACCTTTCTGAGAATTACAGAGACAGCTGCAAAGTCTGTGCTCAACATCCCATGCATAGCTTCTGGAAAATGTTTTCCCATGTATTTTAAACAAAACCAATGAAAAGCCACTGCACCAAAGCTATGCTAGCAGAGAGTCTGATAACACAGTTTGGCATAAATAGAGTGGCCTTGCAAGAAGTCACTGGATGTGTAATAGCTCTGAATGTGACTTTTAATCACCTTAGTAAACATTTTTCAGCATGTCACAGCATAGTTTTCTGGCCATAAGGATGAAAAGGAAAGGGAATGTCTGCTGGAAAATGGATGGAAGGCTAAAAAACAAATGAAAAAAAAAAA
>NW_008681961.1:0-3902 GCF_000695815.1 Acanthisitta chloris
AAATACAAATGGGTTATATTTTTGCATTCCTCTGTCAACTCCCCTGGAATCATTGCATTAATTATTGATTCATCCAGCACAGGTTTTGGGAGCTATGTTCAGGTCCTTCACCTTCTCCTCACTCAGCATCCTGCCAGCTTTTAGAAGCTCCCTGCTTCTACTGTACACACAAGACACACAGAATACTAATCATTTTTGCACAGTTTTGTGCTTAACTTCCAGAGCCCACTCTAATGCTTCTTGATTCAATGGGGAAATACCCTTTGCCAGCTCTTGGGACTGAGTTATTTCTTCCCTTTACTATTTTGCTAGTCCCCAAGCATCAGGATCTTGAACATAAATGCTATGATATCATTAATAATAAGCCCACCTTCCTTGGCATAATAGCCTTAATATAGCTGGTGTTGACTTCTGGTTGGGAGTTGGTATGTGTTGAGGCAGAAGCTGATTTTGCATCTGCCTGCTGCTCCATAACAAGCAAAACAGTTGCAGATAATGTCATTGGAATATGCTATTGGTGCTCACATTGTAAATATTACAGCATGGAGAGCATCCTTGTTCTGAGCAAAGTGTGTTCTCTAACACTTACCTGTGGTATGTAATGCAACTATTTATTTCATGAGGTCATATAGTTTGGGGCTATTGTCCTGTTTAATTCCTAAAACTTAAATATAATATTTCTTTGGGGAAAACTGTATGTAGTGACTATCACATACTTTCTTCTAAAGAGTGACATCTGCTGACCATAAATGTGTTAAGACAAGAAGTCAAGACCCAATGCTGATCTATTTTACTAGTGGAACTACAGGCTTGCCAAAAATGGTGATGCAGTCCCACAGCAGTTATGGAATTGGATTTGCAACCAGTTCCAGGTATACCTTACAGTTCCTCTCAGTGTCCTGATTAAGTGACATAATGACAATCAAATTGAAAATGTGACCACAAAAACTCCAGTAAATGCATTCCTCATCTTTCCCCTCTCAGAATGAAACCATTGTTATTGAAAGCTTCTTGAAGACTCAGTTCAGATCATCATAAACAGTGTTCTGTCACACAGAGGAGCAGGAAGAAGAGTGTCCTTATAGGAAATAAGATAGCAAATAGTCAAGTGATCTCGTATTGGGTCAACCTTTCTTGAGGACCAAAGCAACCTTAGGCCATAGCATTATCCCTTAAAAGTTACAGTTCAAATTGAATCTGTGGCTTGGTACTGATTCACTTTCATGAAGCATCTTTTATTTATGATTCCCAAGGAGTGAAAGTGTTCGTGAAAATCAAAGGATTCCTTTCCCAAGGCATTCTGAGTTGAAAGGTGGTGATAGAGAGTCCATAGAAATAATTTAAGTTTCCTAGAGAAATTAGATGTGCCTTAGCTGATGTCTCTACTCCATGAGTTGGTGTTAGCTTACTCCAAATGATCTGTTTCGGCGTTGAGCTAGATCCAGATTCTGCCAAGGATGTTGTGCACTGTTCAGGAGAAAAGCAAATGCTGGAAATGTTAAACAGGAGGGAATGGAGGGAAATAAGAGAATGTTTAAGACCCTTCAACACTTACAAACTTTCTACAGAGCCTGACTTGTTGGCACTACATCTCCTAATGGAAGCCTCCTGCCCTTTCCTTGAATTGCACAGTGAGCTGTGCCTGAGTCCCTCACACTCTATATAGCATGTTTTTCATCTGTGCTTTATCATCAGGCGTTGGATGAATTTGACTCCCTCAGATATAATGTGGAATACCTCTGATACTGGCTGGGTAAAAGCAGCTTGGGGCAGTGTTTTTTCACCGTGGATCTGTGGGTCATGTGTCTTTGTACACCATTTGCCACAGTTTCAACCAGCAGTTATTGCAGAGGTAAGATGAGATTTGGTGAAAAATGCAGGATAAAATACTCATGGGATCACTTTTATCTTGTCCCATATTGAGCCTAAAGCCCAGATATAGACTTCCAGCTGCTCTGGGCTCAGGTTTGCCATAGGCTAATAATCAGAGTATGGCATTGAACTGAATTAGGACTCTGTTATCCTGAATTTCAGTGAGTAGTCAGAGTGCCTATTCCTCCTCACAGCCATTTTGCAAAAAGTCTGCTGGCCAATTCTCTTTAACATTGGCCTCTTGTGTCAATTACCTGCAGATTTACAATGTCAGAGTCACCATTGCATGTTCTTTTCAACAAAATAAATCTCTGTTTTTCTAGACTCTCTCAAGATATCCCATCACTACCTTCTGCACTGCTCCCACTGCCTATCGCATGATGGTCCAACATGATCTGAGCAGGTACTGCACTTTGTCTGTTGCAGGGTTGGCAGAGAGGCTGAGATATAATGCTGTGACACCTCAGGCTCTTTAGTTCCTTAAGTCCCTTTGGGTTTTTTCCAGTTAAAGGAGATCTAATTAGCAAAATTTGCTCTCAGAAAAGAAAGCTATGTTCTGAAATATGAGAATAACTAGTCACACTGTAGACCCCTCAGGCACCATGACTGGGTCTTTGAAGAGACAGCACAGAGGAAACAAAGTTGATTTTATAAGTTATCACTTCCTCTGAACTTACGGTTCACACTAAAATTTTTGTCATGGTTTTGGTCAGCATTGGATCAGGGAATTACTAGGGTATAGAGGAGTTGTTCTCTTATACTTGAGGATGAAGAAAGCAGTTAGAGCTGAGCATTATTTGGCAGCTGTTCCCACCAGTTTGTTACTCTGTAAAATACTCAGCTTGTAAGGAGTTTTCACATTTTTGGTAAGGAACTTTTTATTGTCACATAGGATCCTGAGAAAAGCCAACCCAGGTCTAGCAGAGAGCTCAGGCTCTACCTCCCTATTAAGCCTTCCTTTTGCTCCAGAAAATTCTCAGTATCTTATTTGATCTTGGATGTTGCCACATAACTCTGCTTTCCACAAACATCTGATGCTCCTGTTCATATTTTTCCTTTTGTGTCAGATCTTCCAAGAAAATACTTTTGCTCACCTACTTCTAGTACATGGAGATAATCTACATTATGTACAATGGTAGCATAAGCAATCTAGGTGTCCAGTCCAGGTCTGTGTAACAGGACGAATATTGCAATTTCCAAAGCAGCCTGTGAAATTTTGGGTGTACTTACTCAGAAAGCAGAGGGAAGCAGTTCAGTAAAGACCACTCACGGCTCTTTTCAGGAGTTAAGAAAATTATTTCATTTGCTGTTCCTCTCAAGATACAAGTTCAGAAGTCTGAAGCACTGTCTATCTGGAGGGGAAGCGCTCAATCCTGAAGTGATGGTGAAGTGGAAAAAACAGACAGGGCTGGATATCCATGAAGGCTATGGCCAGACTGAAACAGTATGTTTGCAATAAATGAAATTCCTGGTGGTAGATCCCTTCATCATAGAATCATAGAATCAACCTGGTTGGAAGAGACCTCAAAGATCATCAAGTCCAACCCTAAAAGAAGTAAAGATCATCTTTACTTCAAAGTCAAAACTAAAAAAGATCATTTTCTCTGGGTATCAATTTGGCCTGTCCAAGGTTTTTATGAAGAGTATTAAACCAGCTCACATCCCTGAGTTCTCTGCAAGTGTATAATAACAAACCTAGCAAGAGTCAGATTTCAGGCATTGTCTCCTCTTACCCTCAAAATGGTCCCAAATTAATTGTCCCATTATTCAAATGAGATCTATAATAATTTCACATCTGCTGTCTTGCAAAGTCAAATGTTTGCAGAAGAACCCACTGGCTCAAGACTGAGCACAACAAATCTCATTCCATAAGTCTGATCTGAAATGCCTCTCAGGAACCACAGAGCTTTGGTCCTGATTCAGGCCTTGCAATGACAATGTCATGAAGTGGTATCCTGCCTAATGCAAACAATAATCAAGTTTACCAAGTCTAGTAACAATTAAAAAAAAAAATCTGTATTATGCAGGTG
>NW_008681962.1:0-268 GCF_000695815.1 Acanthisitta chloris
CGGCCGGCGGACCGCACTGCACCGCCCACCCCGGACCGCGCGACGGCGCTGTGAGCGCGGACACGGGGACACATGGACACGGGGACACACACGGATACACGGACACACGGACACGGACACGGAGACACATGGACACACGGACACACGGACACGCGGACACGGGGACACACGCACACACGGACACACGGACACACACACGGACACACGGACACACACCGACACACGGACACATCCACACACGGACACACACACACACACACACACACAA
>NW_008681962.1:347-5032 GCF_000695815.1 Acanthisitta chloris
ACACGGACACACGGACACGGGGACACACACGGATACACGGACACACGGACACGGGGACACACACGGATACACGGACACACGGACACGGGGACACACGGACACACGGACACGGGGACGCACATGGACACACGGATACATGGACACACGGACACACGGACACACGGACACGGGGACGCACACGGACACACGGACACGGGGACACACGGACACATAGATACACGGACACAGGGACACACGGACACTCGGACACATGGATACACGGACACAGGGACACTCGGACACGGGGATACATGGATACACGGACACTCGGACACATGGGGACACTCGGACACTCAGACACATGGACACATGGACACTCAGACATATGGACACTCGGACACATGGACACATGGACACTCAGACATATGGACACTCGGACACATGGACACATGGACACTCAGACATATGGACACTCGGACACATGGACACATGGACACTCAGACATATGGACACTCGGACACATGGACACATGGACACTCAGACATATGGACACTCGGACACATGGACACATGGACACTCAGACATATGGACACTCGGACACATGGACACATGGACACTCAGACATATGGACACTCGGACACATGGACACATGGACGCACTGACACTTGGACACACGGACACATGGACACGGGGACACATGGATGCATGGATACATGGACACTCGGACACTCGGACACATGGGGACACCCGGACTCTCGGACACATGGGGACACCCAGACACTCGGACACGGGGACACATGGACACACAGAAACACAGACACTCAGACACATGGACACTCAGACACGCGGACACATGGACACTCAGACACATGGACACATGAACATGCAGAAACATGGACACACAGACACTCAGACACACAGAAACATGGACATATGGATGCGCGGAGACACAGACACATGGACACTCAGACATATGGACACATGGACACTCAGACGTATGGACACTCGGACACATGGACACACGATGGACACACGGACACACGAACACATGTACACTCGGACACTCAGACACACAGGCACACAGACAGACATATGGACACAGACCAGACAACACAAGTCCGGCACCCTGGGAGGCACCTGCACATCCTTGGGGCTCTCAGCAGTGTGTGGGTGTCACTCCTGCACGCACAGGAGGATGATGCTGTCGCACTGGGGACATTTGCTGGCACATGGCAGGATGACTGCAGTGTCCCCGAGCCCCTCTGTGCCACCATACATACTGGTGCAGTGTGTTTAGAATCATTGAATCATCTCAGACACACAGAAACATGGACATATGGATGCGCGGAGACACAGACACATGGACACTCGGACACACAGACACATGAACGCAGACACATGGACATGGAGAAACACAGACACTCAGACAACTTGGACACATGGACATGCAGACACATGGACACATGGACACAGACACATGGACACATGGACACAGACACATGAGCACACAGGCACAGACATCTCAGACACATGGACACACAGATACATGGACACACGGACACACGAACACATGTACACTCGGACACTCAGACACACAGGCACACAGACAGACATATGGACACAGACACATGGACACAAGTCCGGCACCCTGGGAGGCACCTGCACATCCTTGGGGCTCTCAGCAGTGTGTGGGTGTCACTCCTGCACGCACAGGAGGATGATGCTGTCGCACTGGGGACATTTGCTGGCACATGGCAGGATGACTGCAGTGTCCCCGAGCCCCTCTGTGCCACCATACATACTGGTGCAGTGTGTTTAGAATCATAGAATCATAGGAGCATCAAGGTTGGAAGAGACTGTTAAGACCACCAAGTCCAACTGTCCAGCCAGCACTACCCACTGTAACCCCTAAGCCATATCACCCAGATCCAGAAACCTGTTAAATACCTCTGGGGATGGTGATTCTACCACCTCCCTGAGCAACTATTCCAATGCCTGACCACCCTAAAAGTGGTGAGCAAAGTGGTCCAGGTTTGTCACGGTCTCTGTGGCACAGTGAAAGAGGCAGAATGGTGTCCAGAGGGCTTGGGCATTGCAGGGCTCTGCCACTGAGTGAAACACTCCTGCTCCCCAGCAGGACCTGCTGATCCAAATTCCCACCTGGATTCAGGGACTGTGGCTGCCCTTCCTGTGCAGGCTCAGTGCCTGCACAACCACCCTGCCATGGGCTGGTAGCACCATCCATGTGATGAGGAAAATGGGAACCTGGCGAAGCAGTGGTGAAATGATCTGTCACCAAAATCTGACACACCTGGGAGCCACCATGCAGCTGTTGGCATCCTGGTATGTCCATCCATCCATCCATCATCCCTACAGCCTGAGAATGCGGGTGGAGTGTTTGGTTCTGTGTCACAGGAACTGTGGCATTAGGATTTAAAAGTTTAAAGGGATAATGACTTAAACATGGCAGTTATTGCTGGTCCATCTCAGCCTCCTCTGACTGGTAAAGATTAGTGGCATACTGGCTCCCTGCTCAGCTCCTGTAGCCCTCCCAGGGTAAGAAAGCTCTTTGTGGCACACCCACACCACCAGGGTCCCACAACAGTAAGTGCAGCATGTTTTCTGCAGATTTACAGCTTTCTACATCCACATCATTGTTTCTTCAGTGTCAATAAAAGCAGAAGGAGATGGACAGCAGGAGATGTTGAGCCAAAGCCACAACACAGATTTGCTGTCATGGTTCAGACAATGGGGGTGCCCACACATCCAACCCTTGAGAACTGGAAAGAGCTCCAGGCCCCTGGATCAAAACATTTCACTTCAGCCGTGTTAAGTTAGTTCTCCAGTTAGTTCTCTTAAGTTAGTTAAGTTCCTGCTCTGGTGGTGGAGTGGCCTCAGAGGAGGGACAGCCCCCCTCACTCTGAGCCCCCCGGGCTGCTCGCATAGGCCACGCGGCTGGGAAGGTACAAATGCCCTGAAGCAGGAATTTTTATTTCATTTTTAATGACTTGCATGAATGCTATTCAAGCAGAGTTGTCGCAGTGCCTGGTGAACACCTGCCAGGGCAGCAGTGAGCAGGATGTCAGGCAGAGCCTGCTGCCTCTCGGTGTTCAGGGAAAAGCCTCTGGAAGAGAGAACCAGGGAGCAGCCCCATCTCTTTCTGTCTGCTTACAAGTAGAGTCAGAGCTGTCCCCTTGGGAATGCAGGACCAGTCTCACTAGAGGCAAGAGATGACTCATATAGACACTGGGGATAGAGTGATACTGAATTTCTGGACATTTTTAGACTTTAAATACAAAGGGCCAGATCTGATTTCTAGCAAGGAGGCCTGCTGACTTAGCAGCAACATATACACCTACAGCACTGCACCAGAAAACTTTCAAGACCCTCAGTCTGAGTTCCCAGGCTGTGGGACCAACCCACCGTGCCTGGATATTGCTGCTGCTAAGGCAGTACCCATGGTGTACCTGAGATACTGTATACTCCTAGCAGGCCCAGAAGCATCAAGAAAAAAAATGGGAAACAAATCTGGGGCTGTGTGATGAGTGATTTTCCCCCAGGAATAATACTTGATATCACATCTCATACCCTTTCCCACCCACATACTGGAGAACTCACAGGAACAGCAGAGCTTCACATCTGCACTTCAGGGTTTCTTTTCTTCACCCATTAGCATTGACTCAGTCAGTTATGCTGAAAAAGTCAGAACAAGAGAAAAAAAAAGGGGGAAGAGCAACAGAGGGAATGACAGCAAGGAGTAACTCTGAGCTGGCAAACTACTGTTAGCAAAGAGGTTATTAAATTTCTCAGTTACATAGAGAAATTCTAATGGATGATAAAGCAAGCAACAAAGTTCATCGCTGTTCTGGTGCTGTGTCACTGTGTGCTGGGAGTTACATCTCAGGAGGGCAGTTGACTTGATCAGTGGGAATCATTTTGTCGGTGTCAATCTTGTAGGACTGGAGAACACTCTTCAGGTTCTCCACGGTTTCTGGGTGCATTTCAGGAGCTCTTGACAAAATCCAGGCATAGTCCATGTGGAAGAGCCAGAGGATGTTAGTGCAGGAGTAAACCAGCGAGTAGTTTTCATAGTCAGTGGAGATGACCCAGTAAGGGGCAGCAGGCATGACTAGGAGAGAGAAGGGCACTGTGAATGCGATGTGTAACTGACTCTAGACAGCTCTGCAGCACTGCAGCCACAGTTTCTGGGGCTGTTTCCACTTTGTCTGCTCCTGAGTTGCAAAATTGTGGAGCTATAATTTGTAAAAGCCTACCAGGACTCCTTGATATGCCTAGACACACTCAGAAAGCCACAAAGCTCTGACAAGGAAGGTCTTCCTGGGAAGTTAACACTATGACCTGAACAGCTCACCTGAGCCACTGATGGCCAGCCCAGCTCACACGTGTGTGAGGGTGCTTGCTGGTGGGAAGGAGCTGCAGGGCTGGGAGCTGACACTTGTGATCTGCAGAGCACGAACAACCACCCACTGCCACAGGGAGCCCTGACTCATGGACCCCGCTGGAGCCTGGCAGTAGGAATCAGCATAGAATCATAGAATCGTAGAATCAACTGGGTTGGAAGAGACCTCAAAGATCATCAAGTTCAACCCTACCGTGGTTATTAGACTATGGCACTAAGTGCCACATCCAGTCTCATCTTGAAAACCTCCATGGATGGTGAATCCACCACCTCCCCGGGCAGCACA
>NW_008681962.1:5508-8898 GCF_000695815.1 Acanthisitta chloris
ACTCCCAGGTCCCTTTCTGCCTGACTGCTCTCCAGCCACTCTGTCTCAGCCTGGAGTGCTGCATGGGATTGGTATGGCCAAAGTGCAGGACCAGCACTTGGCCTTGTTCAACCTCATCCCGTTGGAATCAGCCCATCTCTCCAGCCTAACCAGGTCTCTCTGCAGAGCCCTCCTGCCTTCCAGCAGATCCACACTCCCTCTCGACTTTGTGTCATCTGCAAACTTGCTGATGGTGCACTCAATCCCCTCATCAACAAAGATATTAAAGAGCACTGGGCCCAGCACTGACCCCTGGGGAACACCACTAGTGACCAGTCACCAATAAGATGCAGCACCGTTCACCACCACTCTCTGGGCCATCCAGCCAGTTCTGAACCCAGCAGAGACTGCCCCTGTCCCAGTCATGGGCTGCAGCTTTTTCAGGAGTGTGCTATGGGAGATGGTGCCAAAGGCTTTGCTGAAGTCCAGGTAGACTACATCCACAGCCTTCCCTTCATTCACCAGTATGGCTCAGCCCATCCCACCTGGGCCAAACTCTCTTCTCCATCAGACTGCTATACCCGAAGCATCTGCTCTGATGGGGGACAGCTACTCCAGCTTCAAACCACCAGGCAGAAAGCAGAGGTGGGTCCAGCAGGCAGGTATAAGTGCCCTGGGATTTATTTCTGATGCCCTTAAGAGTGCCAGGCACTGTTCTCTGGGTATTTCACCCCTGGTGAAGGTGGTTGGGGCAGCACATACTGCAGGTGAAATGGCCACGGGTGATGCCGCAGCAGTGCAGGATTTAGTCTGGCTGAGCTCATGAACAGTCATTGTATCTCCTTTGCAAGCACCCTTGCTCCACCCATTTCTCCAAATAACTCCTCTGTGAGACAAGTGCTGCGAAACAGCCAAGCAAAAGGTGTGAGGGAGCTGAACAAAACGGGAGCCAAGGGTAGACTGCTGCTTGCTTTCCAAAGTGTTGCTGTGGACTGAGGAAAGCTCTGTGCAATGCAAATAAAATGCACTGCACCTCAGCAGGCCCCTGTCGAGTGTTACAGCGACAAGGGAAGGGAAAAGCAAACAAAACCATATTATTAATGGTTATTAAAAGGCACTTGTAAGTAGAGGCAGCGTGGGCTAGTAGTTATACCACTGTGTGCAGAAAAACAAGCCTATTCCTGGCCCTCGCAGCAGCTGTGGGCTGCCTCCCCCACCTTCCCTCACTCCCTGCCCTTCTCTGTGAAATCACCTGGAGGGACAGTAACACTACTGATCTTTCTTGCTTTGAGATCAGCTAGTGGAGAGTGCTCCACCACTGAGGGGGCTGTTGCTCTAAATGGTATATCCATATCACCAAGACACTGCCTGGTGGTCACAACGTCTGTCCTAACCCTTTGCTGCTGCCCCGTTGTGCTGCCCTGAAGTCACCAGGGGAGCTCCATCTCTTGCTTTGCTAGCTCTGAGCCCTGATGCCATGGCAGTGGTGCAGGCACTGCCCACCGTGGTGCTCAGAGCTCGGCACTGCCCCACACTTACACCAGTTAAAGCGGACGCCCAGCTTGGCAGGCTGCTTCACATCCATGTGCATGACTTCTCCTTCAGCTTCATTGACTTTGCCATTGGAACTAAGGGGAGAATGACAAAGGTGAGAAATGGAGTCAGGAGTGTGGGAAATAATAATTTATTTTTTTTGCTTCCACTAAATTATCCCTCCTGACACATCCACCTGCCAAGAGGTGGCTGAAACAGGTACTAGTGAACCTCAGCATCCCCGGAGGGACAGCTTGCCCCTGAGGGCAGCTTCTGCAGCACTCAGGGAACAGCAGATCCTGGGTCAGGTGCAGTGAAGAAAATGTTCTTCCAGGTTAAACCACCCCAGCACTCCAGACTGCCTCTCTCCAAGTGCCCCTGCCAGCCAGGTGTCCTTTGGTGCCAGGGTGACAGTGACAGAGAAGGAGAGCAAACCCCCTCTGCACAGGGTGGGAGGATCCCAGCACTGATCATGGATGTGCCAGAGAGCAGCTCAGCTCCTGCTGGTTGTGAAACATACATGTTCATGTCTGTTTAATCACCTGCATTCTTTCCAGGTCACATTACTCCACACACAAATTACTGGTACCTACTTGGTGAGCCAGGGCTTGTTTGGCTGCTGGTTCAGAGCACTGCCTTGCTGGCAGCAAGCCCTACAGCTTGGGCTGCATATCTCATAATTGCATTTTTCCCTGGATGCCCCAAGACCTGGACTCTGCCTGTAGGGCAGGAAAGTTTCACTCTTCCTTGTGAAATAGGAACAGCCAAGGAGGCAGAAATAATTCTGGCAGCAGCAGCAGTCAAGGGGCTGATGCTGGAGCCATGCACAGCACACACCTAACATGAATATTTTATCAAGAATATTTTTTGATATTTCAGGGTCCTGAGCTGCTGCTATGGTGATAGGAATGGCTGGATTAATATCCCATGGATTAATGCAGGTGCAAATGAATGTCCATCTGTTTGCCAGGCACTGCCCAAGCAGTAGAGTTTCTGAGACAGCACTGGGCAGTCAGCCAACAGCATGGATGCTGCTCCCCGCTGGACACAAGGGATGTGTTCCTACGTTGTTGTCATTGTGAGCCAGAACAAAGTCCCCATGCCACGCCAGGAGCGCAGGGGACAGCGCTGCATTCTCCGCTCACTCCCTCTCATTCATTCAGCCCCTCACAGCAGCAGCCCATGACAGCCAGTGCTAGTGTTGGAAACATGAATTAATACCTACATCTGTCCCTGCACAAATCCAGGAGGGCTCAGGATAATTGTAAACTATCAACTATAATAAAGGAAAAAGCATTCACTTTGCCACTGATTTGAACTGACAATTACCAATGCCCTTACACAGCAGTTACTACCTGTGCAAGGTAAATGCTCTGGAAAAAAATCTGACAAATGTTTGCTTAAGTAAAAATGATCCATGTGCTTCACCTTCCCTGCACCTTTGCACTGGGTCCCTTTACTCTGGAGCAGAGAGGAGCACAGGGCCCAGGCACCAGTCAGTATGCAGGGGCACAAAGTGGTGACTGTCATCCCCTACCCAGCTCCATGAGCCCCAAACAGGACCCAGGGCATCCAGCTTCTCAACCAACACTGGGGATCACACACCAGCCAGGGGCGAGACCCAGACTATTTCATACTGGAGTCACCATATGCATTTGATCTATTTTCTCGTCACTCACCTAGGACAATGAGAGGGAGACCTGATGATCCCCAGGGAAGCATTGGCAGGAACCAGAGACCCAGATCTCTGCAATAACTCCAGCAAATCCTCTTATCCCAGCAGATCTACAGCAACCACAGGGGGCCTTCCCCAGCACCCACAGACCCAGAAACAGGCAATTTAGAGAAAAATTATTACCGAGGACAGCAAGAGAGGTG
>NW_008681962.1:8922-31994 GCF_000695815.1 Acanthisitta chloris
CAGCCCAAACACAAACACTTACAGCATCTCCTTGTTGATCACCTTGAACTTTCCATTCTCCTTCAATGAGTAATTTGCCTGGACGCAGCTTCCTTTCTCAAAAGTTGAGGGCAGCTTCTCTATCTCGTACCATTTCCCCAAATACTGAGAGAAGAAAGTTTAAAGAGATGCTTTTAGCAGGAGCAGGCTGAGTTCACTTACCAGCACAGTTTTTCCTGCTTGGTTCACTGGAGCATCCTCCTCCATGGTGCAGGAGGTGCAGGGGGTGAGCAGGGCCACAGACCCACACCGGCAGCTCTAGCGTGAGGTGGAAAGACCAGAGTGTGCACCCAGGCAGTTTGCTGTGGGTCCCATGTCCCCTTAGCCTAACTCACTACCCTCTATGAGATTTTTAGAAAACTTTTCACACCTTGTTGATATCGAAGTCTTCTTGGACTGATGGATCTGGACATGGTCCCACATGAAACATCTGGCCTTCCCCAAAGCCGAGGAGGCTGAGCAGGACCGAGAGCCGCACTGCTGTGCCCAGCATGACTGCACTGGGATGCAGGTGGGAAAACGGACCTAAGGAGAAGGAAAATAACTCAACTGGGGCCTCCCTGGAGCAGAACTTCATGTGAAATACAGCACAAAGGACAGGATGTGTGCAGCAGGGTACCTCGGGGCACGGTAAGAAGGAAACAATCATGGGAAGAGCACAAAGACACTGTGCCAAATAAGTACCCAGTCCAAAAGGGCCTTAAGCCCTTCCTGTGCTCAGGCTGTGCCCAGCAGCACTGTGGAAAGCTAGGCAATGCCCAGTGAGAGCACTTGTACCCATCACCCACATCTGACACCTAGGAAGGTGCAGGGATGATAAGTGCCTGAGGACGCACAGGAGCATCATTGTCTGTCCAAAGCAGAGGCAAGGGAAAATCCAGAGATGTTAGGTTTAAAATGCTGGAGCACAAGGAACATGCTCCAGAGCCAGTGCAGACCCAGAGCCCTGGGACATGGAAGCAATCAGTGTAAACCTACAGGAACCTGCATGGCAGAAAGGACATCCCCACACCTTCCAGGGCTGCCTGGCACTGCAAGGTGCTGGGAGGGACAGTGCAGCTGCATTCTGAGGGGTCTTTGTGTGCTGGGACATACACAGTGCTGGAGGGTGGGGAAGTTGGGAGGGATTCAAATCAGCACCAAATACAACACAAACCGAGTCCCAAAAGCATGGTGTGAGGAGGAGAAGGACAGGTTTCCCTGCAGTGCAGAAGCAGGAGCTGTGCTGCTCACACCCAAGCAGCCCTTGGAGCCAACCCTGCTGCCCACATGCTTTGGGTTATACTTGGGACAGGTTGGCATATACAGACCCTGCAGCACAGGGCTGCTCTGCTTCCCTGCCCAGAAACTCCTCCTTAGGAGCAGCAGTAGCATTTTCCCTAAGTTTAAAAGGAAACCCCAGTGTGTCTCCAGCTGCAGGGACAGGCACTGCTGTGGACACAAACCGTTCCCATTTCGAATCTCTCAATTTAGAAACCTACCTTGGTGGATGAGGTGGAGTGATGCTCTGCAGAGGACCAGGGCTGTGAGGAACAGCTCTGTGGTAAGCTCTCCGCTTTGCTTTATAAGTGTGCTGGGATCATCATTATTCAGAACTGGCACAAGCCACTCCCTGGTCCTCGAGGTGTTTAGGTTTTTTGGCAGGCTAGTCAGCTGCTGTAGATCTGCAGCTGGTACGAAGCTGGAGATGGGCTGCAACTTGGCTGCTCACCCAGGCAAACAAAGGCACCCCACGTGTCTGGGTATCGCGCCACAGTTGCAGAGCTTTCTGCCATTCAGCTGCTCACAAGAACCTCAGGCCTGGCTGCTAATGGCAGGGGAAGGGGAGAGGGGCCACAGTCTTTGAGAGGGGCTGGGGACAGCAGTGGGTCCTGTCCTGCTTTCTCTGGCCCAGCAGCAGCCACTGCTGTGATCCCAGCAGGGATGTGCAGCCTCCTCTGCCAGGGTCCACTTGAGCCCTGGAGACTGTCTGGGCCATTCCAAAGTCCTTGTCCCCATCACAATCCCTTGCAGGAGTACACGAGGAGGATTGAAGCAGTGTGAGGCATCACAGGTTTGTCTGAGGAGGTATAAGACCTCCCCACAATTTTCTTCTAAACTTTTAACTCTCACTACAGGGAAAGATGCCGGTGCGATTAACTCCATGCTGACCTGGCACTTTTTCCAACAGATGCCCAGCAAATGCCTTTGACAGCAGTGCAGCCATCTGTGAAGGAAGCCAGTCCCAAGAGTTATGCAAGGAGAGTTGAGTAATTGACAGGAAGGTCTGTGTTTAATTACATTTACTTTCAATCTAATCTCTGTTGAGACTTTCTCCCTAGGTGTGTTTTTACACGCTGCACTGCATGCCTTACTCACACATGCACACACACACACACTTGAGCTCCTGGCTGCTCAGATGCCACCACAAGAGCCACAGATATCTCAGTCCTGTCCATTTCTGAGGCCATGCTGCTCAGGTGTGCCTTGAAACACAGTTACAGCTGAGGTGCTCCCAGGACCTCTGTGGTCATCACAGCTGTGCTTGGCTCATCACTGCAGGCCCAGCAGCACCAGCCATGGGTGAAGAGCTCAGGGCAGCACCCAGTCCACAGCCTGCCACAGTGCTTGGCATGGGGCAGGGGAGCACACAGGGGCTCTCCCTGCCTGCATACAGCTCCAATACTGCTTTGGCAGCCACCATGTGCATATCCCTCGTGGCGTTGCTCTGACTGTCCACATCACAATCAGAGCTGTCCTGCAGACTCTCTGCAAGCCCCGTGTTCATCTGCACCTCTAGCGATACAAACAGTTTAGAAATCAGAAAATCCCTGGACAGACACCCTGCCCTGAACGCTGCCATGCCACAGCACACTGCGGAGGTGAGATTCTTCATGCATTGCAGACCAGCAAGCACAGTTTTTCTCCTGGGCTTGGCTGCCCAAATCCTGCAGTCACCAGCAGAATGGCCAGCCTTGGCCACAGCAGAGTGTTTGCCCTGTGTGCACGAGTACAACCATGTGGGGATGTGCATGTCCACATCTGCACGTGGAGCACTTTCCTACAGGATGGAGCAATGGTTCTCCAGCTGAGGTAGAAGTGTTTTACCATGGAGCACTTTCCTACAGGGTGGAGCAATGGCTCTCCAGCTGAGGTAGAAGTGTTTTACCCTTGAATGGAGTGGTTCTGATGAAGACTTTCACCCTGCTGCAGCAGGAGAGACTCATGCTTGCACTGGTGTAAAGGCACTGCCCAGCACCCAAGGGCTGCCTTGCAGTTCTGGCCCTCCAGATGCTTGTCTGGGTGTCTGGGCACTGTCATTTTGTCTCCTGGCACCCTGCAGCCCAAGCAACACCAGAGCAGTGAGGTGTTCACCCAGCCATGCTCCACAGAACCTGCTGCAGGAGTGTGCACTCCCCTGGGACATGGCCATGAGGCTGTGAGGAGCCAGGAGACAGCAAGAGCTGACACTCCTTGAGCCCCACCAAGAGTGGAGATGACAGATGGTGCGGGCTTTGCTATAGCTGTCACCTCCCCTGCAGCCAGCACCAACAGCAGTGGAAGAAAACCTTTGTCCTGGTAGGAGACACGAGGACCCCATCTCCAGCCAAAGGCAGCACCCTGAGAGCCCAGGGGCTGCAGTGCACGGAGCCCTGCTCCTCCACAGGCTGCTGCCAGCCAAGGGGCACCCCATGGGTGCTGAGGCACCGCACGGCTCGAAGCACAGATGATGAGAGCTGACAGCTGAGCACACTGTCGCTGCTGGGACCCGTCTCCACACAAGCACTGGCTGCACCTTCCCCAGGGGCACATTTCTGGGCTCTGTCTGACCTCAGTGGGAAGCACACAGGCATCTGCTGCTCCTGTGTTGGAATGGAACAGGTTGGGGCGGCTGCAGCTGAGTCCCTGCTTGGGGCCAAATGGCCAGGACATGTTGAGTGGCCACCCCAGGACCCTCCTGTCATCCCACCTCCAGCACCCACCAGCACTGCTCGCTGGCACAGACCAGGGCCCTGCTCCATGTCCTGCCTGTCCTTAGCCCAAAGGACTCTGCTCTGTGCCCCTCCACCTGCACTGCACTCCACAGCAAGGGTTCAGGGAAAAGCATAACCTTATAATTGCACCTAATTGTGGGGTGGGAGCAGTCGTCTCCACCTGGTAAGCAGTTTATACCCTGGAGCAGAGGAGGGGAGGCACATCAAAGGGCAGGAAGCTGCAGCAGGGGCGGGAGGACAGGAAGGAGGAGAGCTGGGGGAAAACCAGGGCAAAAGGGGGGGCACCAGACATGCTTGGAATGCTCAATGCAAGAATGAGGCCTCCCCCACATTTCTGGGTGATGAGGCAGCTGCAAGGCAGGTGTACAGGGCATGTGCACAGCACATGGACAGTGAGGTACCGCAGGGGCAGGGGGAGGACAGCGCTGCCTGCGAGGCACAGTGTGGTGTGGATGGGGTGGGTGGGCAGCATGAACATGTGTGGGGGCAGGAGTGGGTGCAAAACACACACAGGGGGAGGTGGCATGAGCCACACAGCATGTCCAGGGGTGGTAGGTGAGCCAGCACTGCATATGGGGCACATACAGATGGGCTACATTGACCAGGACATTCTTGTGCTGTCAGTTGTCCATTTCAGAGACAAGGCTCTGCTGGCCCCAGGGAGAGGTGGCAGTGGCACGAAGTGCTGCCAGCAAAGAAAACCCCCTTGCTGCAGATAAGGTTCAGACAGCTGAAGGTTGGGACAGGGCAGTGCCACACCACCCGTGACATTCTACCTGCAGCTGACCTGTCTTAGCGCAGAAGTAAGATCATTCCACTGCACACCTCAGGCCACACAGAAACCAGCTCTTGGCACCTATGTAACAGAGAAGCTTCAGCCAGCCAGGCCTGGTAGGGACCTGGCTCCCCAGGGAAGGGCTGTCATACCATGCTGGGTCCCTGGCTGTGATTTCTGCAGCTGCAGAGAAGCCCCCAGCAGTTTTTCACCTGTCATGGGATGGGAGAGCAGCTGGAGTGACATTGTCCTCTCACTTCTGTGATGACATCCTTGGCATTATTTAGGATATTCAAGAAGCTGCCCAAGCTCTTATGAACAGGAAAGACCTCCAGTGGAGGCCCTGCAGGGACCAGAAGCTCTGGGTATAAGTTTTGCATGTAAGACACTACTAGCATCAGTCCTGGTAGCCACTAGCCCAGAGCTCCCTGCCTGTCCCCACAAAGAAGTTTTCATCTGCAGGTGGTGTCCAAGCAGCCCAAACACACAGGGGATGGAGAGCTGCTATGGGCATGGCCATTTTGCACCACTCTGCATGAACAGATCTTGTGTGACCTTTGAAGTCCCAGTGCTGGAGCCTCTCTGTGGGACCTGCAGTGTTGAGGCATCATATCCTGGAAACCAGGATAACCTGGGAGTCCTGAAAGTCCCACCAGAGAGACAATGTTGTTTGCGTGCACAGCTCTTCCTGGCTCTGGAGGTGCCTTCCCTTCTTTCCTGTCTTTCTCCTGCAAGTTCATCTTTGGTGTTTTTCTTCCTCCTCTAAAGGAAATTGGGCTTTGGGTTGTCCAGGCAAGTTGCAACATGTATTTAGAAACAAAAATGAACTTGCGGGAGACAAGACAGAGAAAAGGAAGGCAGGTGGGAATTTTTCTTCTGTTTCTAGGAGTGGCAAAAAGTGCTTTGAAATCTGTTTATGCAAAATGGTGTGAAATTTTAAATTACACCTACGACAGCAAAGGAAGTAAACAGACTCTGGAAGCGTGAACTGGCCTCTGGGATATGGGAACTTGGTCTGATGCAAGTGCACAAAAGATGTTGTGATTCATCTATATACAATTAGTGAGTAGTTCTCCACCTTGGAGTTTATCCAATTATGTATTCAAAACACAAGAAACCAAAGATAGAGATTTTAAGAAGTTGGAAAACTAAAAGGAATATTATTATTTAAGGGACTAACCCTGTTGTGCAGGACCAGCAGTGTTTCTGGCTGGGCTGAGGAAGGCTCCTCAACCAGCTTGGCACTGCTGCCAGGATCTGAGTCCCTGGAGAGAGAAGCCAGAGGAATATTTACTCAACAGAAAGTGGAAAAAAACAAAACAAGGAAGAAAAAACAGGTCTCTGTATACAGAAATAGTCTGCAGAGCTAGACCAGTGATAAAGCTTTGGCACAGTGGTGTCTCACTCCTGCAGAAGTGCTCACCATAAATACCAGAGTTCCAGCAGTGCCTGGAATCCTGGCTTTTCGGCAGGTCCCTGTGCCCCACTCTGAGGACAGACTTATGCTGCTAAATAAGGTAAAAAAAGGATTTTTTGCTGGGTTCTCACAGCAGACACTGGGTGTGGGCTGGGCAGACCTCACTGGGAGGAGTGTGCAGCAGAAGGGGGCAGAGTAGGACTTCTCCAGTGGATGAGGGAGTGGATCCCAAGGGCTGATACCATACTCCCTTTGGCCCTGTCTGTGACTCCCTGCTCAGGTTTAGCTGTCCCAGGTGTCGCAGGGCCCTGGCTGTGTGGCTCAGTGCAGCACAGGGTGCTGCTCTCCCCTCCCACAGGTTCTCTGCCCCACACTGAGCCCTGCCCAAAGAGCAGCCCAGCTGCCCTGCTCTGCACCCCCTCCTCAGAGGGGAGCTCCCACATTCCCCAGTGGATTCATGATGCCTTTTTTCTGAACCAGCAACCTCCAGCACGCTGAAAAGTATTTTAAATGCTTTAAAAACGCCATTAAACATGCTTAGACCAGCAACCTCCAGCACGCTGAAATGTATTTTAAAGGCTTTAAAAACGCCATTAAACATGCTTAGAGAGCACCTTCTGCAAAGGGATTTTCTGTTCTCCTGGAGGAGGCACAGTGATCTGTTCCTGGCGTCACCAGCTCTGTCCAAGAGATGCCCAAGTAAGGCTATTTAAAGCCCACAGCTCTTTTCATTTTTTTTTTCTGCAGCTAAACCATATTTCAGCCCTTTGCTCAAGAATGCATTAATGCAGTTACACAATTATATTTTCTATGACCTATATACAACCTACATCTTCCTCATGACACAGATTTATAGTGTGTGGGTAATCGCAGCTCTGCTCACGGAAAGGGAGAACAGCTTCTATGGCATTAAGAAATGCAATTAAGAAATCTGCAGATTATACCACCCTGACAGCCAAGTGAGAAACCCTTTGGCAGGGGCATGGGCTCTCCTGCTGTGGGAGCACTTCGGAACCAGCTTCAAGTCAGCGATTCATGCCAGCTACCAGGAGAGCAGAAATCACACAGGGAGTTCAGGGGTGGCCTCACACCCTCAGATATCTCCCATTCACAGGCTTCAAGGCTGTTTTATCTATGTTTTATATATGCAGCAGGAAGATCTGAGGGTGGCACTTTGGCCCTGAAGGACTTATGCCCTGGCCAGCACAGTGTTTCCATCCCATGTCTCTGAGCCCCTCAGTCTCACACCACAGGCCAGAGGAGAATTTTAAGAATCCCCTTTATGAAAGAGCAAGTCACATCCATCCCCACAGGCTGCAGAGTGCAAAGACACTGGCATATGTGTTTGGCTTTGCCCATGAATAGCTGCATTGAGGCCACTGAGCCCAAGCACACACGGCTTTGGTTGAAACACAGACCAGAGTGTTTGCTAGACTGGAATTTACATTGCACAGAAAATAAATGTCATAAATGCAGTGGTCAGTGCTCTGACTTTGATGCAATACATAATTGCAGCATGAAACAGCACAGAGATACCATTCATGGTGAGTTTCATTCAAATAAGTTGGGAGATTTTAGGAATGATTAGCTTAGTGTTAAAAATGCTTTTATCTGTGCTGCACCCCAGGGATATTGGTCAGGCATGTACTTTAGTGTAAAGACACCTGGGGTGAGAACACAGATGAGTTATCCAATTACCTTGAATTTTTGTGACAACACATGTTATTTCTTGCATTCCCTGACATAATTGTTCTTGAGAAATGCTTGTAACCCATGGACTAGAACAGAAGCTTCTCACACCAGAATGGATGTACAGGAGTGCAGAAACTTCCTTGGGATGCAATGGATCAGCCTGGGACTGATTTTGAGTCTGTATGTGCCCGTGCACAGACAGAGCTGGAAGCCAGCTCCTGGCTCAGGGGAAAGCTGCCTGAACCAGGAGCTGGACCAGCGGTGCCAAGTGCCATGCCTGCCCACAGTGGGCTGGGGGCTTCCTGCTCCTGTTAGTGCTGCAGGAGAGGAGCAACCACACAAACTTGAGGGAGC
Source organism: Acanthisitta chloris (assembly GCF_000695815.1). Lineage (NCBI taxonomy): Eukaryota > Metazoa > Chordata > Aves > Passeriformes > Acanthisittidae > Acanthisitta > Acanthisitta chloris. The sequence continues at coordinate 17,174 of NW_008681962.1, forward strand.
CAGGCAGCCCATGTGTGGCTCAGGGGTGGAAAAGTGTCAGTGGTGCAAAAAGAAGGTCCAGGTGTGCTCTTGGGCTACAGAATCTCAGGGACTCGCTTGTGGATAAAGATGTGCAGCAAAAGAACATGTGGAGGGAGGGGATGAGGTTGGGACTTAGTGTGGGGGCCAAGAGTATGTGAGAAAGATGGGGAGAACTGTTTTCTGCATGTGCACATGGTGTGGAAGCAGCTCCCAGTAAAAGCATCAGGATCATTCCCACACCAGTGCTGGCCCTGAGAAAATTCAGTGCTGGAGTCGTTTGTTGGGATGGACGGACAGCTGCACTCACTGGATGATTCTGCCCTGCATCCCCCTCTAAGCCACTTCATGCCAAAAGCCAAGCCACCACATCTCATCCTCTTTAAAGATGTCCATTGCCACCTCAAAGCCTTTCCCTAGTCCCCAGGACGATTTTCTGCAGGCACTTTCCCATTATCAAAGTGCACTGCAGCTGTATTGGAGTACTTGATCCCCATCTTCTTATCTGGAGGGCTGCCAGGGTAAGTACCTGCACACACACTCCTGCACTGCTATCTAGAGGAAGGAAAGGTGAATAGACATACTCTAGACACTCACTGGATGTCTCTGGTGGGATGCAGGGACTGCCACACACCTCCCTGCAGTAAGTGATGGAGCTGTGGGACCGTATCAGGGTGCATTCCCTCTCCCGATGGCTCCCTCCTTGGTCATGCTTCCTGGAGCAACGGTTGCATCTCATTAGAGCTGGAAAGGGAAGGTGTTTTGCTTCGCTCCAAATACTTCAATGCCTCCGAGCAGGCAGAAACCAGGAAGGAGACACAAGGACACTTGGTGCTGGCAGCCTACTGACTGATTGTCATAGTAACCCTGGTTAAAGTCCCACCAGGAAAATGACTTATAAAGCACTTGACCCTGCAAGGTGACAGGTACCACCTACACCCCTGGAGCACGACTGCTCTGGCAGGGAGGCCCTGGAGCTATGCAGTAGCTGTGTGTAAAGCTTTCCCCCAAGCTGCAGTTCAAGGTCCTTGGGCAAGGTGCCTGTGGGGTGATGGTTAACCTTGGTGCCCGTTTAAAAGCAGCTCAGAGGTGTTAATGCCTGCCCTCAACCTCCTCCCAGCAGCTGTAACAGTTCAAAGGACTTCATAAGCCACTTGTAGCAGCTTTCATGCAGGAGTCTGGAGGTGCCACATTTGTTTTTCTGCCACAAAGAGTAATCCAGCCTATGGGAAGAGAGGCAACTCCTGTTCTGGCATCAGTTGCAACAACAAAATGAGTCAAACCTCATGCATTGCATTGCAGTGGTTTCCTGCTTTCCAGCATGCATAGGGTAGTGGCAGAGATGGCTGGGATGGTAAGGGAGCTTGGTGCAGGTAGAGTGATTTATTCAGGACATTTAGTGAGCCAGTGGCAGTGCCAGGACCAGAAGTGCTGGATCTCAGTCCTAGGCAGAAGTCTTTATATTATATCGTTAAAACAGACCAGCTCTTACCTGGTTCCTCTGCAATCAAGGCAGGAATTCTTCCTTTTAGCTTTCCTGTTTCTACCTTTATTGATATCTTGGTAAACACAGTGAAGGAAGATCTGCTAGATTTTTTAGGTGACCAGCTCTGCTCCACCTGTGTGCTGGAGCTGGCAATGACTGGGAAACACCACTGCTCTTCACATCATCTGCCATGTCCTGCATGAGAAAGGGACCATGCCCAGGGGGTGGACAACCTTGTGCCATGCTAGCTAGGAACAGGCAGGCACTGGGGAAGGCAAGAGCAAGGAACTGATAGGCAGACCAGATGTCATCATGTGCTCCTCGAAGCAAACCCATAAAACTCATGGTATGAGTGGGGTCAATTTCGTGATGCAAAGGCTATGAAACTGCAAAGTTGGCAATGTTATGGCTGTACTGTCGAGTCTTGGAAACCCTCACTCTCAAAAATACAGATATTTTTCCTTTTTGGAAAACTTCAGAAAACTTCAGACTATTTCTCCATGTTGGTTCCTTCGGGCTCAAAGTTGTCTGGTAGCAGATGTTCTTTCATTAAGGATAAGCTGATAATGATGTGTTTAATCAGAAGAGACCAGAAAAATGCCTCCCTGACCATACATAGGGGGCCAAAACACAAATAGCTTCTTTGTTAAGTGCAGAGGAAAGTGATTCTGCACACTCACAGGCAAGGGGGTGGGCAGAGACCCCCTGCTCTATTGGCAAAAAGGGCTGTGAGGCAAACCACCCTCAGGGAACCAAATTAGATGGCACTGCAGGCAATGAATTATTGCATGTTCACTGCACCACGTGTGTGATAACCACACCTGAACACTGGCTCAGCCAAGCACTGTGCCCAGAGTTGCCTTCTGTCCCAGCAGGCCAATGCCTCCAGCCAGCCCCACATCCTGCCAACTGCTCTGACAGCTTTTCACTGTCAAGACACCGCAGGAGAAAGCACTGGATGATGCAGGACACCTGCACACACAGCCACTTTGTGCCTCCTGTTAAGCTTCTGTCAGGGCAAAGGTTATTAATTATTTCACTTCACTGTTTGAAGACATAGGTCTGCTCCCATCCTCAAAGAGTGCCAGGGGACAGGATGATAGGGCTGTATCAGTAGATCCCTGTGGCTCTTCCAGCACTGCCGAGAATGAATTAACTGTATCTGGCTCCAGGCCAGGCCCCAGAGGTGGAGCTGACTCTCTTACAAATTCTCATGCTATTTGTAGCATCACCCCAATCCCCAGGGCTTGGGCTGCTGGCTGAGAAACCTGCTGGTATCGGTTTGGGTTTGTTTCTAAGACATTTCTCTGTATTGTGGTTGCACAACAAGCTGAAAACTCATGTTTCAAAACCCCAGCCAGAAGCACAGGTGCTGCTGTTGCTATTTACACAGCACCACCACGTTCGGGGGGGTCTCTGAGCTAGAAAGATAAACCCATCCTGGGTTTCCTAGGTCTTAGTTTCCAAAAAGCTGAGCAAGACTCCTGTGGAGGGTGCACTGGGTGGCACTGTTGCTGAGCTGGGTGCTGCTGAGCAGAGCTCCCTGCAGAAGCCCCAAGCCTGCAAGGTGTCCTGTTCTCATGTGCTGCCATGGCCACTGGCAGAGCGCTGGATCAGCATCTGTCTGTGCAAGGCAGGACCTCAGGGGCCTTTCTCACCTGCTGTGTCTGTTGCAAAGACCTTTAGCACAGCCTCCTAATCTTCATTTGACATGTTTAACAGTTAAGTTTTTCCAGCTGATAGTGCTGATGTTTTCTTTGGATTATTTTTTCTCAAGGAAGATTAGGAGCCCTGGGGGAAGCAGTTTGCCTGGGAGGCACAGAGACCCCACAAGAAGACCTTTGGAAGCAGGGAAGACACCACCAGAGAAGCAGAAGTAAGGCTCTGACCTGGAGCAGAGGAGAGTTCCATTGGGTAATCTCATGTTCTGCTTTCAGGGCCTTTGCTGTGTGTGAAAGCACTGCCATCACTGGCCTCCTTTTCCCAAGATCATTTCTGTCACTGGGCAGGTCCTTAGCTTGGGCCCATTAGGCAAAGGAGAGCAGCTGCTTTGCTAACACTTTGGCACCCCTTGTGGGTTTTTTTGCTGGTGCTCAGTAACCAGACAGTGTCTACACAGCCACCCCTTGGGAGGCAAGTGGCACATGGAAATATCCTGATGGTCAACATTGTCCAAGAGAAATCACATCCCACTGCTTACAAATATTTGTCCAAATGCTGGATCTTGCTCATAAACATGTTGAGCATAGCTCCCAGGAACACTGCACAGCTGGCATTCAGTACAGCACACTTCCTGGCCAGCTCTGCAGCTGGTTGAGATCTACAGTCACATCAGAACAGCAAACCTAGGCCATTGGCCATTCATAACAGTGGTAAGGACTTGTGAAGCCCAAAGAAGCATAGATTCCCATCCTCTGTGTAGCTGCTTGAAGAGGTAAACACATAGGACTATCAGTGAAGGATCTTCATAGTAACTTGCTGCTTCTCACCTCTGTCTGAAATAAACTGCTTCCCCTGCAGCTCTTGGCATTCAGAAGAAACATTTAGTTTCTCTTGGCTTTTAGAGGTGATCTTTATTCACTTCACCCACAATAAACTCTTTGTCATTGCTGCTAGTGGAGATTCCATATTGGAGCTAAACAGGAAGCACAGGTGCCATGAGGTGTGCAACACACACTGGGACTTGCCACTGGTTTTGCACTTGCATCTTGGTCAAGACACAAAGAACCTGAAGTGATCTGGAGTATTCAAACTCATGGTCATTCTTTGAGAAACCCCATGAAGCTCCTTGTTGTGTTAAGCTGAACCAGAGCAAATGTGACAGGCAGAGGACTGCTCCTGGTTCCTGGTGCCTTCACAGAGAACCTGCCAAGCTGAAAGGGAAACCAGAAACACTTTACAAAGGCTAAAGGGTGCACCAAGGGGACAGACCATCACTACCTTCCACAGCATTGTGAGAAACATGCATGAAAAGGTAGGACACTGCCAGTCTTAGCAGCTGGTGCTTGGAAAAAATGCCACCAGCACCTTTTGACAGCCTAACTCCTTGTAGGGTACCACAGCAGCAATGAGCATGGATTTCCAGGGGATTTCACTGAACTTCCTTGTCTCCTCTGTCCTCTGCCTTTGAAACTCACTGTCAAATGGAACTGAGCTTTCTTCCCTCTGTTACTCACCAGTGAAACAACAATCTACCCTCAATGCCTGAAAAAATACAACTCTGTGGTGTGAAACAAGGGTCTGACAGCCTCAGGGAACAGATTTCAGAGCCAAGTTTTCACTGGACACTTAATGGCTGCTGGAAGCTGAAGATGGGAAAGGACTTGCTTGGTCATCTTGAGCTTTACTTCTTGGGTTCAGAGTTCATATGATCATGTGTACCACACAGAAATACTTGATAATTGCCCTTCCTGCGCTGACACTCTGCTCCTCTCGCTCCCAGACACCCACCCAGAGCTCCCCCCCCAAGCAGAAAGCAGACCAGGCACTGACAGCCCTCCTGGGCACTTCTCAGGAGGCAGAAGAAAGGACTGGGGCTCACATACTGTGAAATCCTAACCCTGTTTCAGCCACGAGGTCCTGGCATGGCCTGGGACACTTCTTGGCTTGCAGTCTCTGTCCTGTCTGCGAGAAGAGCTAATCCTTATTATCAGGCAGCTGTAGCACTTGGATTAGTTACACGCAGAGTGCTGAGGCAATGAATAATGCACAGAACTGCTCTCAAGGCTGTCCTTCGAGGGAAACCACATAAAATACAAACACCAATGGTGTTGCCTTTGCAGAGAAGCCTCTCTAGCTGCCATCTGCTGAGGAAACAGGCCCTGCTGCCCGTTCTGCTCCAGGCAGTTCTCACTGAGCCTCCACAGTCCCAATACCTGCTGAAGCATCACCACCTCCTTTATTACTGAGCCTAATTAAATCCCAGCCTCAGATTCAAAAGGGGTGGGAAAAACCAATGTAGAAATGAGCACTGGAGCCAGAGAAATATGCTTTACAAATCTCACAGTTTATTTTTCTCTCTGTGCAAATCAGAGCGACTTAACATTAATCACATTTCACAGTGCAGGGGGTAGAAGTGATTACAACAGTTTAAGCTGCAGTTCAGTGGGGTCCTTCTGGGTCCTGGATCCCAGGCAATCTCCATGTGCCGATGGCCTGGAATAGAATAGAACTGCACAGCAGTATTTCCAGTACTTGTTACTTGTGACACAAGTTGCCTTGACAGCATCTCCAAGGGAAGCCTGCTTTCCTCAGGCACCACAGCATTCATGGCTGCATGCAGACTCCAAGAATTTACACCCAGGAGTATACAATAAGTTTAAGGCACAATTTCCAAGTCAGAGCTGGCAGAGACAAATGAGGAAAGAGCAATAGATAAGCTCTTTTCATAGCCACTTAATCTCACCTAGGCCAAAACAGTGGAAGGGAAAGCTGGTCCCTAGAGCAAGAGGGTTGGGTCCCAGTTTGGCCAGCAGTGCCCACAGCCCACTGGCTGCTCCACCAGTGGTCACCACTGGAACAGAGGAAAAAGGGCATAAACCCAGGCAACCTCAGTACTTGGAAGAAATATCGAAATCCTGTGTATGGCCAACAGGAGAGACCCTTGGGGATACTGGGCAAGAGAGCTTATACCAGTTACCAGGAGGTTCTCAGGGGTGATTGTGTGACATGGTGATTTTGTAGTGCAATACTAAAAATAAGAAACGTGTCCCTCAAAGCATCCTTCCAGAGCTCATAGTCAGGCCATGCTGGCTGCACAGGGCTGGTCACCACACCATTTAAGATGAAACCAAAAAACTAATTTGGGAAAGACAACAGCAGCTCCCTCACCAGCAAGAGGGAGTCTAGATGGAGCAGTGACATGAGGGAAGCAGGGGGATGGCTGCACAGTGTCTGCACCACAGCTGAGCAGTTCAGGCACCTAAGATAGCAGCCAGAGGAGACAAATTTGTTTGCTACATCAGCTTAAACCCTGTCCCACAAAGCTCAGCAGCTCCAGGTGGAGAGAGGCTGCAAGTCCCAGCATCCACAGGGATTAAGGGATGGCTCAGACCTCACTCATTATTAGGAGGGCTTTTCTCGGCCCAGCCTACCCCAGTCATTGGCTCTGGCACCTCCTGACCACAGTGCTGGGAGGGAAGAACCTTTCTTTGCAGTGAAGTAATGAGGCTGTTTAGAGTCAGTGCTGCTGTTTTCCTGGAAAGAGCAGACAGTCACAGAGAAGCAGAGCTTCCTAGCAGTATCATGAAATCAATGGAAGGCTGTGGGTGACCCATTTTCAATCAAATGGAAAACTCTGCTTTTGTTTCCCATTTTAGTTTCTCCCTTTGAGCCATCTCATAGCAACAGCTTTGCTCTGCTATTAGTAGCTTGTCCTTGTAAGGAAAAGCAAGAGCCCATTAATGAGCCAAATTTATCACTGGGGGAGCTCTGCTGACCTAATTACAGTAGCCACATATTTGACTCACTATGTTAACCTTCCTCTGTCTCCTCCACAGTTAAACGGAAAACACCTTTCAACTTTCATCAGGACAGCAGAGAATACAAACAGGAATTAGGGGGGAAAAAATGGGAAAAAAAAGCCATGCTGTTCTAGCACCCAACAACATGTGACGAAAAAAAAGGGAAAAAAAAGCCACGCTGTTCTAGCACCCAACAACATGTGACTTGAAGCCATAACCCAAAGTGGAAGCACATGCTCCAGAGAAGATGCATCAGCAAGGAGTGCAGAGGTCAGCTCTAACCTGTGAGTAGGAGCCCTGGAAGGATGCCTGAAGGGTGGCTGTTCACAGGGTGGCTCCAGGGATGTACAGCCAGTCAGCAATGGCCGTGGGCAGGTGGGTCATGACCTGCAGCCTCAGCCACCAGTAGGTCTCCATGGGATTATAACGGTTGTTTGGGCACGGGGAAGTGAGTGCATCGGTGATGTCATTCAAAACCAGAGACATGTCCTTCAGACCACTGTTAACAAAGGATTTCATCATGGCCACGTGGCGAGTGAAGTACTCCCCCCCATAGTCCTCCCGCACAGTGTCGCCGGCTCCGTCCCACAGTGCCTCGGCCTGTTTGTCGATGCTGTCTGCTGTCAGGATCCCAGTGGCTGCCACGAAGTTACTGGGCTCGATCAGGATGACTCTGACACCCCAGCGGTACATCTCCTGCCGGAGGCAGTCGGAGAAAGCTGCCACCCCAAACTTGGAAACGCAATAGCAGGAGCGAGATGGACTCACCATCCGTCCCAACATGCTCGTGATATTCACCACACGGCCTAGAGAAAAGAGCAGGGAGAGATAATGAAGAAGCAGTCAGAACACCCCAGTAAAAGGGTGCTTAGCTAGATGATGCTGATTTCTACAGTTTGAATCTCGAGAAGGCATACAAATCCCCTGTCCAAAGACCCTTCCTCTCTTGACTCCAGCAAGGCTAACCCCTGCTCTGACTTCCTCCACAGATGGCACACATGCCTGCCTCTGTGCCAAAAGAATTTACAAAGCCTACAAGACATTTCCCTCCTAATTTCCAAGAAGGGAAGTATGCAGATCTTCTGAGACTACTAGCTGTGTGCTCTCACATCAGTGTGCCCCACTCCTGTGTCTTGCTAGGGAAGGGTTCAAGCCCCCAGCTAGCAGTGTTACGAGCTGCAAAGCACACAATTCTGTGTGATGCCATACAAGTCTTCTGGTTCTTTCTGTAAGCACAACAGCTCATCTGCAGCCTCTCTGCCTAACACAGCTACAGGCTTCTAGACCTGAGCCGGATGGCAGAGAATGAGGAGAGATTTCTGTGAACCTGCAGCACAAGCAGCACAGCCTGCTCACCCAGCTGGTCAGCCATGAGTGCCTACAGTCTCCATGCCTGGGGGACACACGAGGAAATTTTATGTGCTGTCCATAGGGCAGCAAAGACAGTGTCCATGCCTGGGACACACACGAGGAAACTTTATGTGCTGTCCATAGGGCAGCAAAGAGCAATAGTCATAACTCCAGCCAGTGACCCCTAACAGCCCAACTCCAGAGCTCTGGCTGCTTGGGTTAGATCAGGCACTGCCTCGGGGTGGTGACAGCACTGGTCTCTCCTTTGTGGATGTCTCTGCCCTTCCCCAAGACAAGACATGTGCAACTATAGTTTCATATGCACTTACAAACAAGCCCTGGAAATCTCACCAGCTATTTTTACAGAGAGGATTTTCACAGCCGCAGAGCACAACGCCCTGCTGCAGCTTGGGTTTCATATGCACTTACAAACAAACCCTTGAAATCTCACCAGCTATTTTTACAGAAAGGATTTTCACAGCTGCAGAGCACAACGCCCTGCTGCAGCTTGAGCTTTTAGCTGAGAAACAAATGGGCAGCTCTGCAGTCTCATTCCAGACCTAAGTGTGACTTAGAGGGACTGTGAGAACCACCTGCTGACCTGATGGGTAGGATACCCTTTGTAGTGAGATGAGGATTGTTTAGCAGTTACCTGCTTTTTGGAAACGGTATCTAAGCAATCTTCTCAATATAACCCCTTTTTGTCCTCACAGAACACACACCTGAGCCAGCATTCCCACACATGCTAAAGAAAGAAGCTCTTCAGAGTTCTGCTCATACACATTTCTTAATATAAAATAAAGACTTTTGATAATGCTGTTGTCTTTTAAGATATCTAAAATGGCTGTTATTGACTCTCATTTCATCCACCACTACCTGAAATCATCTGTGCACTGAACATCATGAAGGGAGAAGATTCAGTTATCCAAGCATAGGCACTAGGTGAACTCTGGATTATCTTGTCTTCATCCTATCTGCCAGCACTCCACAAAGGTCTCTGATATCCTGAATGTTTAAGACAGCACCTGTTGTGGAGGTGCCTGGACTGCCCCAAGAGTGGGCGGTACTACCAAATGCTTACACAGCATGCCTCAAACATCCTCCTTGGATTGCACAGGCAGTCCTCAAGCTCAGCCTGAGTCAGGACTTTTATAGCTACAGCTCTGCTGTGCTGCAAAAGCTCTGAGCCTTGCCACACTGCCCAGCAGTACCTTTAGCTCTGCGAATGAGGGGCAGGAAAGCCTTTGTCACCCTCACAGTGCCCCACAGGTTGACCTCTGCCACCTTCTTGTAGTTGTCTAAACTTGCAAATTCCACCTCTCCGAAGGTTGAGATGCCAGCGTTGTTCACCAGGCCCCACAGACCTGCCAACAGACACATGGTTAAACAGCAGAACAAGGAAGCATGTCACAGAGAAGCCACCTTCTTTGCTCTTCACAGTAACCCAAAACCTTCACAAAGAACTGGGCACTTTTGTAGAAAAAACTAGCAAGGAGATGGAATACACTCTTGGTATACCACAGGGGCTTGTTTGAAACATCAAGGAGAGTGGTGGGGCCACACAAGCATTGCCTCCCTGAATGTCCCCTCTGAGGTCAAATGCTGTTCTGGGGCTTTGTACTGCTGAATCTGGCTGATCCTCTTTTTTTAAGCCTCCTGTTGGTCCCAGGTTTGTCCTCAGTCAGTGACTTTATCATGGATTTTGCAATTTGGAGGGGGCTGGACTTCCCTGCAATAAAAAAAAAAAAAGGACGGAAAACAAATGTCCTGGATTTCTAAATCCCCTTCACAACTCTGACTCGCTGTTTTGGAGAGTGTATGGTATTGACCTGCAAGTTCATGGCCCAGTAAACAGCTGCTGTGTTTTAGTCCAAGAACTTGGTTTCCTTCAACCCTAACTTTATCAGAAATTAGCAAACTTACAATGAACCGCTAAAATTACTAGAATTTGAGAATTAATGTCTTTTGTGCATGCAGTTCTGCCAAAATTAAACTGACTACACTTACCAGGAGCTTCAGCACTGAGCCCCTTACATGCCAGGACTTAGCAGGTCACCAAGGACTTGACCCTTCAAAGCGATTACTGCAGCAGTCCTGGGGCAAACATTTGTAGGACTGAATCCATACTTCATGAATTGGGTGAAGCATGGGACTGTGCAGCCATAAACTGCACAAGGAACAAAGAGAAGAGCCGGAACCAGGCAACAGTTGCTCCATGTCAGATGTCCTGCCATACACTATGGTGACTTTTCACTGTGTTGGGAGTTGGGGCTGGAATGTTGGGGCTATGTTGGACTCAGCTGGAGTAAGGACCCCTTTCCACCTTCTGACCTTCCTCTTACCACCAAGAACAAATAGAGGGCTAAGACAAAGTCTTCATGTCCAGGGAGCTCTAACATTGCTATCAGAGGCACCAATGTCATTCCACCCAGTTGATAAAAGTTATCAAGCCCCCTCTCAGAAGTTTTTGGGCCATTTGCCCTGCCTCTGCTCCATAGCTTCCCTGCCCAGATGAATGAAAGCCTTTTAATAACTTCCAGCCTGTATTTATTCACGGTCAGATATAACCATGTATCATACCAACACAGTCCTCCAAGCGAATTGTGATATTCCACCCTTGCGCAATGGAAATTATCCTGGTGCATTTACAAATGCCAACATGCCCTTGCTAGACTGGCTCTGTGCTCCCACATGGGCCCTGGTAACCCGGCTCCATTCCCAGCTCAGGTTGTTCTCCCTGAAGGCTGTTGGCCAGCTGTGCATAGCAGCCTGTCACTGCTTCACTTACTGAAGCTGCCAACTACAGTAGGTCAAGATGACTCTGAAACTCACATTCATCTGGCAACCAGCGCAGCATCTCAGCCTAGATGGGGTCCATCCCCTGTGCTGCTGCAGAGCAGGCTCTAATTGCTAGCAGGAGGACCGTGGAAACAGGGCATCTGATGCTGTAATTTCACCAATAAGACGAAACCATGCAGAGCAAATTTGGCAGGGATTTACCAAAGACTTAAACTGTCAGTTCCATGCTGTCCTCTGCAGAGTATTCCTGACAAATTCCTGTCAATTCCTCTACAGTGATCTCCCATGTCCTGAGTTATGAGGTTAGTTTTCATGAACGTCCCTGAATCATTATTTACAATAGTTTGCTGTTGGAATTCCATTGCTCACTGGTCAGGGCACATTACATACAGAACAAAGTGCTGATGGGTACCCAGTCACAGGGCTGTTTGCTGGACAGCAGTGTGTTTATTGAGCAGAGCCTTATCACTATTACGTCTGTAGTGTCAACAATACAGTGGGAACTGCACAAGACTGAACACAAACAGGGCACTCCTGTTGGAGGGACTTCAGCCTTACGTACACAGCACAGGGAGAACAGGTATAAAAATCTGTACGGCTCCAGAACTGTTCTGCACTCACTCCTCTGGGGACACATTCAGAGTGCAACCACCACCTCTTGCAATAGTCTCTACATTCCAGCACTGACTTATTGAGCACTATTTATTGACAAGCCTCAAACCTCAGTCACACAAATGGGCCTAAAAAGAAGCCTTTGTTGCTTTGCACACTATGTTGGAACAAACAGCTACAAGATAGGACTCTTAAGAGCAGGAGGAACCAGTCCAACTTGTTGATCAGGGATGCAAGACTTCTCTGTCTCTGCTACACACATGGTTTTGCAAACACTGCTGCATTTATAGAAGCAACAGAGCTGCTCCCTTCCAAGCTTTCACTCAGTGGGAAATGGCTGTGTGCCACCACTGCTGTTGCTGGGATCTTCAGGAAAAGCTTGAGAAGCTGTAAAATGTGTGATGAGGGCTGGGTGACTGTGTAGGAAGAAAAATCATGCAGAAGAGAACATGTGTGGGATCAGAGCTTATACATTACTCAGTTACATTTCATATGCTGTGTTTTAGGAGGAAAGGTGTGCTCATGTAATCTGCATGAAGATTAGATCCATTGTTATTTCCTAGCTATGTACTTGCTGTGAACAAACACAGGGCCATGGCAGTCTCATCCAAGATTCAAGAGGAGTTATCACCTTTAAGTCACACAATCCCAAAGTCCTGGAGACACAGATGTCCAACTTCAGTTCACCCTCAGCCTGTGTCTATAGCTGCTGTCCAGCTTGCTACTGGCATAGAAGCTGCAGAGAAACCTGTGCAGGGCAAGAAGCCTCACAATCTCACCACATGGGAAGAGGTTAGTTGATGTCACATCGGGTTCCCACTGTAAACTCACATCCCACTGCCAAAGCACTTCCAAGAAGGAAAGGAGGTACTCCTATATTGTTTGATATGTTTTTAAGGTCCACACGTTGGACTCATGCTTAAGGTGGCATGTGGATTAAAATCAGCTATGCCAAGCTCACATCACCTCTGGGATGTTGCATGGCAAAAGACATGGACTGACCTGGCTGAAGATGAATCCAGGTTTGGGGGCAGGTCAGTTTTGTGATCCAGCTCGGCCATATTACACAAACAGGTTGTACCCTCACTGCAGAGGGGACACCAATAAGCAGCCAGGGCCTGTCACCTCTTCACTAGGAGGCTTACTACAAAAAGGCATACATGAGCCAGGCTGCAGCAAGAGCATGAGGAATGGATCAGGCTCTGGCCATTCTATGCCCTTCACAGACATTCAAGGACAAAGACACAGGTTCTTCTTGCTGCAACTCATTGCTTTTTATGGGATATAGAGTTAAAGCCTAATCCTCCAGCCAGTCTTGGTCTCTTTCCATGTGGCTGCAAGACAATTCTCCTCACTGAGCCAGGTACAGCACTGCCTGACTGCCAGTCACACACTGTCACAGGCCTTCAGGCTCATTAACCCTCTTTTTGGTGGTGCAAAGAGAGAATGACCTGGTCAGTGCATTGCTTCTTTTGGTGGTGCAGAGAGAGAATGACCTGGTCAGTGCATTGCCTGCTCTGTAGGAAGGATCCTGTGAGCAGAAGATCCCCACATACCTTCCTCTGGCTCCTTCAGATTCCTCTTCACAAAATCCACAGCCCGAGCCACTTGCTGGTCACTGCACACATCCATCTGTAGCACTATCATGCGGTCTGACTTCATGTTCTCCAGCTCCCTGGCTCCATCTCCATTCTCATCCTGTTCAGGAGAACAGAAAAGAGCCCCAATAAGATGGACCAAGAACAGTAATGCAGCTTAGAGCCAGACACGTTCACATGGACATGAAACAGAAGCTATAGACATTGCACTTACTGACAAATAAGCACGTGAGCTGCACCAACCAGCATGACATCTTTGTATTCCCTCCAGCACCACTCCTGTAAGAGCATCAGTGACCCACTGCCCTGAAGGGCCACAAAGCCCACCCTGCTGCCAGCTCCTCACATGAAGGGGTCCACATCCATAACACAGTGAAATACTGTGCCAGCCTGGGAGAAGTGTGGGTGACTCCACTGCCTCAGCCTCCATGCTCTACAGGGAACACAGCAAACATGATGGCTTGGCTTTACTTTCCACCCTCTTCCTTTCTTTCCTCCTCACTCCACTGCTATCTGTAACAGAAATTCTGTTACTGCTGTGGGGTGGGGTTTTTTGTTTAATCAAACATAAACACAGCTAAAATTCCAAATTTTACCTGCTCACTTCCAGGCAGGATTGTTGCCTAAGCCTTACAGCCTTGTTCAGGTGGTAAATAAGAAATAAAAGTGAAAAGAGCACAGATTAGCCATGCAGTTCCACAGCAGGCTTGAGAATTAATTCACCCAACTATTCCCTGAATCACAGACTCTGCCTCATTAGGGAGGAAGAAGTTATGAATTGGTGAGTCACCATGCCTGGCTGCCACTCTTCCTTTAGCACTTGATACCAACTCCCACAGCACAAGGGCAAACAAGGCGAACAACCCTCCCACAGTCACCTGCTCAGCTGCCTCTGCAGCCAGGCAGATATAAAAAACATGTAACCACTTAGTTTTTTAGAAGTATCTCAGGCTGTTTAATTAATAAAGTATACAACATCTCATTTCCACCTTCAGTCCAGTGAACAATGACGTGTAATGAAGGAAAAGAGCCAGAATGTCCATCACAGCCTTGAGCAAAACAGGACAAGTCTCTTAGAAATCAATATATGGTTACACTGGCATCATGATTTCACAACTCACTTGTTTCCCAGTATCACCAGAACAGCAAATAAAGGCTTGAAGCTTTTCTAATGCACATGGAACGCAGTGACATGCTGTGCTGGCCCTCTGATCTAGCCACAGAAACAATCTCTGAAAGTGGCATTACAAGTAGTTAACAGCATAGTCACCAAAACTTTATACTCCCTTTGAAACAGAAGAGGGTTGTATGGTGCCTCACTGTCTTTCTGGAAGGTGCTTTTACATCTCACTGAGTTATACAAAGCAACTTTCAGCTACTGAACAGTGAATAAAGTGGAGCTAATTCAGCTTGTAAAGAGAGATTTATTGTATCCATATAAAATCAAAAACATAACTATATCTGTATTCAAGTTCCAACTGTCACTGAAAACACCT